>NW_027397063.1:65889002-65906201 GCF_003265705.2 Callorhinus ursinus
GTGTGTGTGTGTGTGTGTGTGTGTGTGTGTGTGTGTGTGTGTGTGTGTGGTGTAGGGAGGAGTCCTGTTGGGAGTTCACAAGAGAAGTTGTAATTGGGAAGGATCTTAGGGGACTTGAGTAAGGAAAGCATTTTCCACCTGACCTGACTTTCTATAATATTAACATCCTTTTGTTTTGGTTGGAAAAACACAGATAAGGTTTGAAGACTTTCTTTGTGGCTGGTTACCTGGGTGTCTTGGGTCTGCACTCTGGACTAAACAAATATAAAACGAATGGGTATATTTTTTCAGATGGCTTCAGGCATGAGAAAAAGCTGTGTTCCCCAGGCCTGCTCCTCTGCAGGTGGCTGCAATAAGTGGGCTTTCTCTCCGCTTCTTGGAAATAACAGAAAAGGATTCTGCTCCCTCTGGCTGAGTCCTAGTTACATTGATGCTCTGTCAAGACTGTACCAGCAAGTGCAGTTTAAGAGCTGCTCTGTGTCTTCTCTTCATTTTTTTTTTCCTCAATGTGGTCCTTATACCTCCTTTTACAAGCACATGCTATGGGGGCACTAAATGAAATAATGTGAAAACCACTATACTATTATTCATATTTCCTTCCCAAATGAAGGAAATGTCCACCATATTGATTAAAATTAACTTTGGATTGTTCTCCTTTTTCCATCCAGATAACCCAAATTATAAATTGAAATTCCCCATGCTGATTTAAAATATTAGTGAAGTTTTATGTTTATTGAACACCTAGATTATGTTATGCAAAATGTTACACTTACTTCCACCTACTCTTATAGCTCTCTACCAATGTTATTGAAAAGTCCAAGGTGATCACATCATAATAAAAATAGCTACCATTTATTCAGTATATAGTATATCACATGCACCATGACAAGTAATTCATGTGTTTTCTCAGTTATTCTTCAAAATAATATTAGTATTTTTATTCCCATTTCTAAGGTGACTACCAAACCAAAAGTAATTAACCTAAGGTTCTATAACTATTTAAAGAATTTAAATTTAAAATCAGGATTCTGATTACAAGTCAAACACTCTCCTACTTCCAAGACATTTGGTTCTTTTGAATCCTAATACTTATGTAAGCATCTCTCTTTGAAATACAGCTAAAGATAAAAGTAAGTGTGTACACTGTTTCACCAGGTCTTAATATAGTTACTGGGGTATTACCGTCTTTCCTTTGTATTACAATTTTTATCTCCTACAATTCTGAAATAATTTAGGAAGTTAACAAGGAATATTACTGTACATCCTGGATTGCCCTCCTCTGAATTGGGATCATCTCTGGGGTAAAATGAAATATCTGTTTGAGTAGCTATAAAGATTTCTAAATTTGAAGCCTAATATATTTTCAATTGTCTTAGTCCATTTGTGTTGCTATAACAAAAGTACCGTAGCTTATAACTGGGTAGCTTATAAACAATACAGATTTACTTCTTACAGTTCTGGAGCCTGGGAAGTCCCAATTTCAAGGTGCTTGCACATTGGATGTCTGGTGAGAGCCTGGTTTCTAATTCGTAGTGGTGCCTTCTAGCTATAACCTCACATAGCAGAAAGAAGGGACTAGAAGGCCCTCTGGGGTGTCTTTTATAATCAGCACCCAAAGTACCCACCTCCAAACACCATCACATTGGGCATTAAGTTTCAACATACAAATTTTGAGAGGACTCATTTAGACCATAGAACCTCTCCAACTTCCTGCCTCATCTTTTATTTTATGCTTTTATTTGTTCATTTTTAGATGAACAAAGGAGATATATTTCTTTTTCCTCAGAAGAAGATATCTTCCAAGCAGGCTGTGGAAGGTACCTGTCTACTCCTTCCGTTTATAGATGAGATGGCTGGGGCCCAGGAAGGGGAAGAGAGGCCCAGGATCTTAGAGCAGGTTAATGATAGAAGCCGTTCTAAATCCAGGTCTTATTACATCCTGTGCTCTTTTTCGTATGTGACTTTGGGAAAGCCTCTGCATATTTATACCTGTTTTTCTACTTACGTGGCCTCCCGGCACTTTTCAGTAACATTTGTAGAGAGCTACATAGGAGTTGGTGAGAATATGTGTGACACCTTAGAATTTGTTCTCTCAGAGCTTTGTCTCATGTGCTCTTTACGCTAATATATATCCATGTAAGAAAGTAGTAAGGCACTTCCATCCCCATGTAATTTCTACATATTGAATTTTAGTTTAATGTAATTTAATTTTAATGAATTGAATCTGGCTACTATGAACTCTGTTGTACCTACTTATCCCCATTGCTTTTATTAAAAGATGAAATAGTACAGAACTTTATTGCTTAAATTGTATCATGGTCACTTTTAAAGACTTTAATAGCTTTCTGCTGCTTTCAAGATAAGGCACAAATTCCATAGCAATACATTCTATTCTCTAGTGCTATGTCACCAAACTTCCTTTGGAAACTGATTCTACACTATGTCTCCATATATCTGATTCTCTGAACCCGATGAACTATCAACACTCTTCAAAGACTGTTCATTCAGTTATTGTTTTGTTTGATCAGTTTAGTTTTGTTAATCATGGCTTGGCATGTGAAATACGATAATGCACAAGATATAACAGGTCCCTGTGCTACAGGACTTCCCAGCCTCAGATCACTGTGAAGTTGGACACCTCTGTGCTTTTCTCTTTTTTTTCTCTTTGGAAGGCCTTCCTTAGCCCCTTTCCTGGGAGGCCACATCCCACTTACCCGTGGGTGGGAAATTCTCCCATCATTCTCCCTGATGAAACCTTGCAGCGTCTCTTCCAGTTGGGAGTGGTGTTCATCTCAGCACGGAGCACCTTTCAGGGGCACGTGTGTCATTCTGTCATCACCTAGAACATCAGGTTTATCCACTAGACAGAAAGTTCTCTGAGGGCATAAACAATGTTTGATTTTCTCTGTGTCCCCCATGTGCTAACCAGTTTGGCTTTTAGTAAGTGCCCAGTGCCTGAAGGATGGAGGGATGGATAAAATATGTGGCTAGTTAAAAATAGAGATATAGATAGATGTAGAAAGAAATGAAAGTAAATACTTTAGTAGGAGACTTTGCAACAGATCACATTTCATTCCTTCACCAGTCTTCTTACCATAGCATTAAAAGTTATGTATACATACATATATATAACATATACACATTTTATACACATATACACACAAATACACTGGAGGGGAATTGTTACAGAGAACAAACATGTCCATTTACAGACTCTCCTGACATGTGAGTTGAATTACACATGTGTAAGATGTCGGCAAACTCAGGTCTTCATGGAATTTTCCCCAAGCTATACTGTTTTTATTTTTTTTTAAGATTTATTTATTTATTTATCTGACAGAGAGAGACACAGCGAGAGAGGGAACACAAGCAGGGGCAGTGGGAGAGGGAGAAGCAGGCTTCCCGCCGAGCAGGGAGCCCGATGCAGGGCTTGATCCCAGGACCCTGGGATCATGACCTGAGCCGAAGGCAGGCGCTTAATGACTGACTGAGCCACCCAGGCGCCCCCTATAGTTGTTTTTTAAAGATGATTTTCAGGCTAATGAATACTTCAACAATGATTTGCAAATTTTGCATTTAATTTAATCTTCGAATCCAAAGAACACAGGGGTGAACTAATTAAGGAAGTTACTCATGTGGCTATCAGATGGTACAGCATGCGATACATGTAGTAAAGGCCCGGCCTCCCGGGAAATTTCCCGACAGAGAAGACTCTGTGGCAGGGTTTGTGTCCCGCCTTTCAGCTCACATGTATTCTTGGCATGTTGCACCAGATGCTTTGCAAGTGGTACTACCCAGTGAGGAAAATTCACATTAGCATCACAAAGAATTCTGTATTTTGATGATACTTGTACAGTTACAAAGAGAATTATGAGCCTTTTATCCTATGCAATAAACCATTAAGAGAAATTCCTGTGGTACTAAAGAATCCTGTTTTGTTTGAAAATAGATGTTGGATGAAGAGGATGAGGGGGCATGGGCAGTGAGGCGAGAGAGAAGAAAATGTCTATATGCTAGTTGGGGGCATTTGGGGGAAACCGTTAGCATTCTTTAATGAAGATTTTAGAAATCATTTGATCTTGCCTTACAGGTAAGTTTAAATGGGGGAAGGTGAGGAAAGGTCCAAAGAAGGAAATAAAGAATTTCAAATTAAGATCAGAGGTAGCATGCTAATACCATCATTAATCATAAATTTAACTTTGGCCCACACCCTCAGCAGCCTGAGCTTGTTTATGCCTATGTAAATCAGGTTATAATAAATAACTTAGTGGTTGTGAGGATTGAGTGGTAAGCATCCTATACATATCCCTTTTTATTTGTGTTTTATTTTTCTTTTAAAGATTATATTTATTTATTTGAGAGAGAGAGTGTGTGTGTGTGAGAGAGAGAGAGAGAGAGAGAGAGAGTAGGGGGGCGTTGGGCAGCAGGGAGAGGGAGAGGAAGGAAGAGGAAAAGAATCTCAAGTAGACTCTGTGCTGAGCACAGAGCCTGATGTGGGGCTCAATCTCAGGACACTCCCATCTCCAGACCACCACCTGAGCTGAAACCAGGAGTTGGATGCCCAACCGACTGAGCCACCCAGGTACCCCTCTTTGTCTTCTTTTAAAAGCAAGCCTAAAATAGGAACTTTTAGGTGAAAAATTAAATTTGATACCAGAGAGACCACTGATCTTAGAATCAGGAAACCTGACAGTATTTCGGTTTAAGCCACCAGTAGCTATGTGACCTATGGTATGCTGCATCTTTGTCAGTCTTCAGTTTCATAATCTTTCAAATGAGGGCATTGGCCTGGATGATCCTTAGGGGTCCTTCCATTCCAGTTCTTATGTTCAGTGATTCTATATAAATCTTTGTAATGAAAGTCTACTGTTTTCATTTTCCAAATTGTCCTAAGGAACAAAAAGGTTAGGCTGTTCGCCCAGGCTCTCTCAATAAGCTAACAGCAGTTATGCATTAAAATGCAAACCCCCAGAATTTAGTGACTTAATGCTGCATTAAGTTGCTCTTTTAGATACATACTTATACAGTGGCTCTGTAAGACCGAATACTCTGAAAAGAAAATCAGAGGTTGGCATTTTGTGGATACTGCCAGTATAATTCTTTTTAAGTCTTACACAATTTGACTGGCTCTAGGAGAATTGGTTAGCAAACCATACACACTTTAATTACACAGATTATGCAACAGGGGGCTCTCTAACAAAGAAGAAAATTAGTGAGCCACACATTTAGGCCTGATTCTGCTTCAAAAGCAGAATAAGTCTTGGTCACAGTTTTCAAGGAAGTAAAAGTGAGGCGCTGTGTTATTACAGGGATCAGCTAGGATTATAAACTGGGGGAGATGTCCGTACTGAGGATTATTTTCTGATTGCAGGACAGCAATGTGATATTGGATGGTTAGTGTTCAGCCCACAAAGGGAGCCATATGACAAATCATGGTAAGGCATTCTGAGCAAGCTCAGAGCCGCCAGCATCCTCTCTGGTGAATTTATGGATTGAGCAATAAAGAAAGTATAGAGAGAGGAAGATTTGCTCCATGGATCAGAACTCCGTGTGAGAGCTGGAAAGGGTTAATAGAAGCAGTGTGGTAGAGTGGAGAGGACATCCCTTTGGGAAACAACAGATTTAAGTCCTGGTTTCTTCACTAATTAGCTATCAACGTGACTCATTGAATTTAGACTCATTGAGAGAGGACTCTCAATGTTTTGTTCTGTAATAGTAGAATAATAATAATACCTATCATGCTTATCCCACAGGATAATTGTGAGGATTAAATGCTTGAAAAACACTTAAATCATAAGATGTGATGTGACTTTTTCTCAATCTAATCTCTCGGTTCATACATATATTTAGCTATTTAGAAGCAGAAAGGATGGACCTGCTTCCAACCTTTCCTAGTTGAGAGCATTTTTCATATCCAGCTTTCCCAACCTGCCGAGGACCTTTTTCCTTTTCTTATGGGACAATAAAGCAGAGCTGCAGCAAAAAGCACCATCACTAGCACACTACCCCTTCCTTCTCCCTTGCACCACCTGCACCACATAACTGGGAGGTGACTGATCTATTGGTAAGAGGCTGGATCCCGACTTTCTATGTTCAAATCCTGGCCATTCTCTTTACTAGAGGTATAACCTTAGCTAACGTGCTTAACTTTTGTGTTCCTCTGTTTCCTTGTTGATAACAGTAATATCTACTTCATAGGGTTGTTATGAAAATTAAATAATTGATACCTATAAAGTACTTAGACCAGTTCCGGGTAAATAATTAGCACTCAAGAAGTATTTACTTTAATTATTATTGCTTTTATCCAGAGTTATGGAGAAGTGCTTTGTGGTAAAAGATAACCAGTCAGGTTTAGCTTTTCTGGGGACTGAGGACATCTAGTCATGCGCCTGAGGGATGAAGGGTAACCAATCCCTCTTTTTATTTTAGTTAACCACCCTGAAATTACTTTGGAAGATAAAAGGGAGTATCCTCGTTTGCTTTTTGTGAATACTATGATGTAGTGAGCATTATAATTAGAGCCATCGAATTTTAGAGAAGGGACCTTAGTAATCATCTGGTTAACCTCATTCTAAGAATGGGACTATAGATACATACAGAAGAGGAATAATTTGTCCCAGGTTCCATATTGAGTACATAGCATGAGAATGAGATTTCAGGTCAGGCTAGGTGTAAGCCTATTAGAACATATTGCTTCTGTTGACTCTCCTCACTATAGAATTACCTCTTTCTTTGATCTGAATTATTACAGAGCTGCTTACTAAGATTCATCTAAAATTTCCTGATCTATAAAGATACAACACAGAGGAAGGAAAAAAACAAACGACCTCCGAAGTCCAGCTATGATGGGAATAGCTCTATTTTGTTTTGTGCCATCCTCCCAAGCACCAGAGCACCTCATCATTCCTCCTCCACATCCACCCACTCCGAGATAGAGGGAGGGACAAGTCTGAACCAAAATTGGGAGACTTTAGCTGCTTCAGAGAGTGTCATTGGTATTGGGGTCATTTATCCCTATGACAGTCTTTGCTACAGTTACTAGTGTCCTTTCTTTTTCAAGTAAGTGGTCACGTTGAAAATATCGGGGCACTTTAGGTTATATGCTACTTTTCTTGTTGTTTAGAATCCCTAAAATTGAATGTCACCCCTGGTTCCAGGACCCTTCCAAAAGTAATTTTCCATTGGCAGGCTCAAAACGTAAAGATCACCTGTTATTCTTTTTAAAATTTCTCATTTTATGGAGGAGTAAACTCATACACAGAGGTTAAATGACCTTTCTATGGTCATGCAATTTTCTTCTCAAAAATATCACCCAGTGGGACACGTGCTTACTCTCCAGTTTTGAAGATAATACTGTGTGTACATTAAGTTAAAAATTGTCAATCAGACAACAAGATGGTTGCCTTTCCAAATCCCTGACTTCACAAATATGACAACTGTCGATCCACAATCTACTACAATCTCTCCTTCTTCCTTCTTGTGTTTTGGAACATTGACTTGAGAAATCATTTTGTAAGTATTTTTCTCAGTTTATACTAAGTTTTCTCAAATTGGTTTTGGGTTTTCCGGAGTTGTGATTCTCCTTTTTCTTTCTAAAAAATGAAATCAAAGATACTATATTAAAAGCTGTGAATGTGTACATAGATTTAAATATGTCCTTCTTTCTACCATAAATTGAATCTCCAGATTTCTCTATGATTACTGATAGTAGAAATGGTAGATCTTGTAGCAGGCAATTGCAACTGGGGGCCAATAACTATTTGCTTTCCATATTCTCCATTTTACGATCCTGACAGTTTGCCTACAAAAGACCTTCTATGCAGGGAACCTTCACAGAGTTCCTAATACTCTCCTTTGCCCCCCTAATCATTTCCCTTTGGTTCTCTGTTCACCTTTAAGCTGTTGGCTTTTGGTTACTTTAAAGTCTCTTACCTCAGACGGGATCTTTCCTACACAGGAATCCATAAGGGCCAGTGACTATCCTCCACAGAATTCACTATAGTTTTGACTAACACCTTAGGGACTCTTGACACTGGCCTTTCCTGGGGAACTTTCCTCACTTATATTTTAATAGGTTCTTGTTTTCTTTTCCTTACTCTAGAACGCTATGCCCCATAGGAACATGATCATTTAACTACTCAACTTTTAAGAGGCAACCCCCTTAATCATCTATGCCATATTAATATACCATATAAAATAACTGTAAGCCCCATGCTTTCTTCACACAGTTATCTTGATATGCTTTCCTTGACTGTCTCCTTGAATCTTGTATGTTGCTCCACTCTACCATCATTTTTTTCACTAGCAATCAGTTCCATCATTCATTCATCCTTTTTTACTTTCTTAAAAGAAAGGTTTGCCAAGTATTGCCTTGGATACAGCCTATAGTCATTTTGATTCCTTCTCCACCCCAGCAATGCTGACTGTAACTGTTTTATAGAATATGCATCTCAGCTCTTGGAACCCTCCTCCTGTGGTATTGCTCTTATTTGAATGTTTCTGATGATGGGAAGCTCACTTCCCCATTTTGTGAAGCCATCTGTTTCATTGTTGGTCTATACTTTCTTATATACAACTGCTTAACTGAATCCAAGTTTGCCTCTGGATGCACAGGATACCTCTTTCTTTTTTTCAAGAAGAACTTTTTTAGACACTTGAAGATAGATACCACTTTCTCCAATTTTTCTTTTCGTGGCTCTAATTATTAAACTAGTGCTTCAAATGAGTCCATGAGTATCAGGAAACAGTCTGGATGCCTCTGACTTAGATTCTAAGTGGCCTTAATTCATGGTTATCTTAACTTTTTTTTTTAACACTTTAAGAATATAAATGATCCCCTTATTAATTCATATTGTGGGTTCATCACCTAAAGACAGTCATTAAGAAAGCCTCAGATATGGAGTCCAGTAAACTAGATTTGAATTCTTGACTGGACCCATTCTTCAGACAATTGATTAACCTTTCTGACCTTCACTTTTTTCATTGTACATGTGGATAGTAATGTTGGCCTTACAGGATTATCATGGGGGTTAAGTAATATAACCTGTAGAGAGCCCAGCACTGTGCCTGGTGCATTGCAGGTGCCTGATAAATTTTAATTTCCCTTCTCTTTCCTACCCTGTTCTTCCTTTCCTTCAAATACTTTTAACCTATACTTTGAACATAGTTTTCAGTTGGTGTTTTTGCATGGTTCAAACTAAAAGGCATAAGATTTGTCTGAAATTAATAAGGACTCTGTAAGGAACACCCAATGGTTGCTTGACTGAAATGAAAATAGGCATTAATATAAGACTATATTGAAGGACAGTGTGTAACAGAGGAAATCACAACATGGAGAGTAATTTGCAACTAACCGCTACATTAACTTGATATGACTCACTCTCCAGAGTCCACAGCTCCAGACCAGTGTCTTAGGTGCACCTATGAGATTGTTTTCCTGTTTAGTTTCTGGCCTGATTCTCTTTGGTAGAGCATCTCTTCCCTTGACAATCAGAACAACCATAGGCCAGGATGGATTACTCAAAATCCAGGGACATGAAAGAAAGGTGTACTTTCTTCTTGGAGCTTTAAATGTAACTTCTCATGCCTAGGTCTCTTTTATCTGATCCCTGAAACTATGATTTTTTACTCGCTTTAGAGAATAACCCTTCCCCTCAGGAGAGTGGCGTGGGTTTACCCTAGGATTTTATCAAGGTAGCATTATCAGAAAATAGTAGTTCAGTGTCTGTGCTCGATGTACAAAGGGGATGAGGGGAACACATTCCCAGATTAAGACTGGGTATTTTCTACTATAGTTATCAGGCATTTGTTTCTTTCTTTTCTTTTATAGCTACTGCTTAAATGATGTTATCAGGGACTCAAGGTGATACTACTATTAATAAAGATATGCCTAAGGTTTTCTTTAAGGTAAAATTTGAGACTACTCTTATTATCCTGAATGTTTATTACTTTCAAGTTAAAATTAAATCAGTACACATTTACAGAGTATCTCCTCTAGTCAAAGTACTAGATCCTTACAAGAACAGAAAATGTTAAGTGATGATTCTTTCTCCCAAATTCTATTTCTAATTTTATAAATTGATCATATTTAGAATACTTTTTAATAATGAAGTCCAGTTATTTTAGCAGGAAGTTAACATTCTTTCCCTGACTTTTGTCCTCAGCAAATAAAAATGCTTCTAGTTACTTATCTTTTAAAGGCCAGCTATGGCTATTTCCTTGTCTCGTCCACTTTTAGAGATGAGAGGAAGAACTGTCAAAATGAGGAGGAAGGAATGGAATCTCTTCTCCCTTGCTGTGTTCTTAGCATATTCAACCAGCAAGAAACAATTTCCTAGCTTCCTTTTAAAGAAGTCTCTTCTTATGGTCTCTAGAAGATTACCATATTTATATATTATCTAGAAAAGGCTGATGACTCCATGAGCTCTCTTCTAGCTAACACTATAAGTTTAAATAGTAGTATCCTATCCAAAACACTACAAAGATACTATTACTCCTTCTTGTTTTAAATATTGTTTGTTTGTTTGTTTGTTTTTAGAGAGGGAGCGAGAGAATCTTAAGCAGCCTCCATACCAGTGCAGAGCCTGATGCAGGGCTCGATCTCATGACCCTGAGATCATGACCTGAGGCAACATCAAGAATCGGATGCTTAACCAACTGAGCTACCCAGGCACCCCTTGTTTTAAATATTGTTTAAAAAATCATCTTTATAGGGGCGCCTGGGTGGCTCAGTTGGTTAAGCGACTGCCTTTGGCTCAGGTCATGATCCTGGAGACCCTGGATCAAGTCCCTGGATCGAGTCCCGCATCGGGCTCCCTGCTCAGCAGGGAGTCTGCTTCTCTCTCTGACCCTCCCCCCTCTCATGTGCTCTCTCTCTCATTCTCTCTCTCTCAAATAAATAAATAAAATCTTTAAAAAAATAAAAAATCATCTTTATACAATAATCTTATCCCTGTCTTGGTAGCTGAACACTGAAATGCATATCTATCATCTATCTATCTACCTATCTATCTACCTATCGATTTATCTATGTATTCTGGCTTATATTTAATAAACACACAGTCATCTACACCAATGTCTCCTTGATTTCATGTTGCATATGCTGGATTAGTGGGCAGAATTAGGCACAGGAATATATAATTTTAAGTGAAAAAAATATTTTTTAAGATTTTATTTATTTATTAATGAGAGAGAGAGAGAGAGAGAGAGAGAGAGAGAGAGAGAGAG
Source organism: Callorhinus ursinus (assembly GCF_003265705.2). Lineage (NCBI taxonomy): Eukaryota > Metazoa > Chordata > Mammalia > Carnivora > Otariidae > Callorhinus > Callorhinus ursinus. The sequence continues at coordinate 65,900,229 of NW_027397063.1, forward strand.
AGAGGCAGAGGGAGAAGCAGGCTTCCAAGGAGCAGGGAGCCCGATGCGGGACTCGATCCCAGGATCCTGGGATCATGACCTGAGCTGAAGGCAGACGCTTAACCATCTGAGCCACCCAGGCGCCCTAAGTGAAAAATATTTTTAAGTGAATGAGAATTTTACTAAATATTTTCATTTACTACTCTGGAATTCTTGAACATTTTCTGTTTGCCTCACCAGTATTCTAAAAGCAAACTTTCTAAATATTTTTTACTTTTGTTTTGAGGAATATTGCTTATCCTAAAATGTGAATTTAGAGATTTTTAGATAAAAGGTGCCGTATTTTGGGATGCCTGGGTGGCTCAATCGGTTAAAGCGTCTGCCTTCGGCTCAGGTCATAATTTCAGGTTCCTGGCATTGAGCCCCATTTCAGGGTCCTGGGATTGAGCCCCACATCATGTCTCATGTCCGGCTCCCTGCTCAGTGGGGAGGCAGCTTCTCTCCCTCCCTTTGCCCCTCTCCCTGGTTGTGCTCTCTCATACATGCATGCTCTATCTCTCAAATAAATAAATAAATAAATAAATAAATAAATAAATAAATAAAATCTTAAAAAAAAGAAAGGTGCTGTATTTCATCCATCCATCCATCCATCTACTCATCGACTCATCCATTTACTCACTCATTTATTCATTCACTCATTCATACTTTTCTTTGTTTTAAAATTAGTGCTTTTTTCCTCCAATGTATTATTGTAATTAATCTGGAACTTACATAGTAGTCATTTTACAGGCAAATAAACCTAGGCTCAAGAAAAATTTACTCTTTATGCAAGAACAAATTATTTACTCTAAATTACATACTCTTTCTGCTTTACATTTTATTTTTAGAGAATTCTAAAAATTTAGGACTAGAAATGACCTTACTGGTCACCTTGTCTAAACTCCCATTTGATCTCCTGATAGTTTTCTCTAACTAGTTTGTATATTTCAGTTATTTCCAATAGAACCACACTCAATATCAAATACCTATGAGTACAGGATCAGTGGGATCTTTCATTAATTGTTATTTTCATAGCACCCAGTGTTTAGTGAACACAGTGGACAAAAATATGAATTTGTTACAATTTTAATAGTACAGTTTGAGTGTCAGTCATGTGCTGGGTGCTGTAAGAGACTGCTATTTCAACAAGATCCAGTCCCTGAAAATTTGGGATCTAAAATTAGAAATGAGAGCAACTAGGAATTGTCCATGGAGAAAGCAGCTCAGTAAAGATGGCTGACAGCATTGATGTTAGGATTGTCAAGCCATTTTAAGGTCATTTTTATCATATTTTGAGAGTTTAAAATTCACTACTTATTTTATCTGATGTCTATAGTCTGTCTTTTCCTTATTGTTATATTCCTTCTCTTCTGTGAAAGTGAGTGTATATGTGTGTATGTATGTGTGTGAGACACATACACAGAGAGAGAGAGAGAGAGATTGAAAAAGAGAGGGATTGAGAGAAAGATCAGAACTAAGACCATAGACCTAAATACGTGGGATGAGGCTGCTCAGGGCAGAAACCTAAGTACCGTGTTCCCTCTCAGGCTATCAGATTTTAACAAATGGATTGAATTTAGGCAGATAACTTTAAAGGGTTTTGATAAAGCAAAATGATCAACTTGGAGATATGGAAGCTATCCCTGAGTTTCCTGAGTTTGTTTTTTGACATAAGAATAAATGTTTCATTTTTAACTTAAAATGGATAGATGGATGGATTATTTCATTGATTAATTTATTGAAGAACTTATCGAGCACCTGTTATATGCTAAATGCTATTTCAGGGACTGGAGGTAGGAAAATAAGCAAGATAGACAATCTCCCTGTCCTTATGGGTTTTATATTCTCACGGGGATCTTCCAGCTACATTTCCCTTCTAGAAGGAAGAGGTATCACTAGATCAGTGACAGTGGAAATTAGAAAGGGGCTAAAATGATGGTGAGTCAGTGGAGACAGGCTTTCTAACATCTCCAGTCCAGCTGAGAAGGAAAATAACCAAGTGCCAACTATGAGGTTCAAGCCAAACTAATGTCTACTTTTTAGGAACACAAATGGAAGAAATGTAAATGTATCCTCTCATAAATTTTTCTAATTCCTGTTTTGATTTAGTTTCCATATAGTTTTCTTATGAAGCTCAACTTGAATTACTGAGCAAAAGAGGAAGCCAAAACTCTCAGAACCAAAGGGTATCCTCTCATGGCCAAGAGTGGGAATACCGCCCCCTTAGCTCTGGGGCCCAGAGAGAAGTACAAGCTGCAGAAGAAGACTCCTCGGGGACACTTGGGTCCCTTCCCTTCCAATATCGAGTGATCCCTTCAAGGTCATTTACCAGATGTGAAGCCCTGCTAGCGAGTACTAGAGGTCAGTGGATGAAGGGCAATTTAACGTTCCCATTTTTTCTCTGTGATCTTAGTTAGGATGTGAGAGACCTTGAGATCAGAAGGCCTGGATTAAACTCCTAGATCTTCACTCATCTGTTGTGTGACCTTGGCGGATGTCATCACTTATTGGAGTCTTAGTTTGTCTGTAAAATTGGGTTATTATTGTTCCCTTAACTTTCCTCTCAAGGTTGTTGGGAGTCTCATTGAGCTAATACATGGGAAGATGATTTCTAAGCAGTAAAAGACTATGTAAATTCAAGTGACATTAGCTTTCTTATTTTATCAATTTTATTACATGATTATAATTGTGCATGGTATCATGTTTTTATTGACATACAGTGTAACACAGAGGATTAAAGGGAAGCTCTGGAAATAAATTCCGTGGGTTACATTTGAACTCTACCAATTCTTAACTGGGTGACCTTGATTAAGCAGTGGAACCTCCTTGTGCCCCAGTTTCTTCATTTATAAAATGAGGATAATAACAGAACCTACCTCATAGGGTTGTTACAGGGATTCAATGTGTCCATAATTGCAGTGCACTTAGAACTGCAGGGTGCTTAGCATTGGCTCACATTTGTTATATATTTCTTATCAAAACAGACATTCTTTGAAACATTGATAATTTCTCTACTTGGGCAATAAGGATACCACCCCTGATCTGTGTCACAAAAAGAATTAAATCTATTGTCTTTCCTATTTTGAGAAATGACTAAAACCAGACAAACATATAACAATTCAGTTGTTGAACTATTAGATAAAGAACCACAAATAAATTTGTTGTGTACAGGAATTCACAAATTATTAGAAAGTAATTGTTTATATTGCTTTTGCCAACCTATTTTCACCAAAAATCTGGCAGAGAAAAGCAAAAGCAAATGGAAATACTGCTGCTGCATGGGATAAAATTCATGGAGAAAAGGTCTTCTGCCTATCAAGCTTGCTGTGTCAGAACCCAGTGAGCTCATATTCAACAAGCTTTGAGTCAGGGGCCTGATCTCAGAGCAGAATGATGTCTATGAGCAGAGCTACACTCCTTTGTGTTCCTAACAGGGAAGGACATTGACAGTATTCCACTAATGAAAATTTTGTTTGCCATTACAATGTCAAGGTTAATCATTCATTTCAAGTAGATTCAGCCTTCATTAAATACATCAGGTCCAGGAGTGAATGATGATGTGTATGAATCACAAGGTATGTGTTTCTGTTTTGGGATGTATGGGTTTTATAGCAGGGACTTGATTTAAATTGATATTTTAATAACAGCATGCTCATTCTAATACTTTACATTATTATCACATCTTCTTTGAGCCTTGCAGCAGCCCAGTTCGATAGGTACTGCTAGTGTCATGATCACTGACCTGTCTTGCAAATGTGGCTTAGACAGATTAAATAACTTGTCCAGTAGCATACAGCTAGTGGGTGATTAAGAGTCAAATAAGATCATAATGGCATGTCCTGTAAGCTCCTTGAGGGCAGGAAGAATGTAGAGGGTGTATCGAGTTCCTCTTGGTAACCGAACCAGAGCCTTTTATATACTCTGTGCTCAATTTAAGGTTTCGAGTGAATGACTACAGTGGTCCTGAGAGTTTGATGTGGGAGTTAGAAGGCTTGATATGTGAATAAGGGAAAGACTATTTAACGTTCTGTGTTTTTTTCCTTTTAACATATGGGCATGATGAAGCCTGTTCATGTTTTATTTGCTTGAGTGGAGGTCAGAAATATAAATACAACTCCATAATTATGCTTTCAATGTGTATCTGGCAACTTTCTCCAAAGTAGTTAAAACTGCTTCCACCCATGATGTCTTCAGAACTGTAAAGGAAAAATTGCAAGTTGTTCAAAAAAGATGGTGGGGCACCTGGGTGGCTCAGTCAGTTGGGTGTCTGCCTTTGACTCAGGTCATGATCCCGGGGTCCTGGGATTGAGCCCTGCATTGGGGGCTGCTTGCTCTGTGGGAAGCCTGTTTCTCCCTCTCCAACTTCCCCTGTTTGTATTCCCTCTCTCCCTATGTCTCTCTCTCTCAAATAAATAAAATCTTGAAAAAAAGAAAGATGGCATAAAAATCAAGGTATTGTTATCTCTGAGATATTGCCCTTAAAAAAACAGGTTGTTTTACCTAAATCATCAGTAGGCTGATTTAATCTCATTCCTGATGCCCAAATGCAAGGATGCTGAAATGCCCTTGTAACTGTGGAGAAGATTTCTGACATTTAGTGGCCTGGTAGGAAAGTTATGATTTTCTGGATATCAGAAAGCTAACTTAAACATTGCTTCAGAGCTAAACAGCTGTGTGCATGGATCCTAGATAACTTCTCAAAGGTCCCGAGACTTACATCTTCCTCTCATTGGGGAAATGGAGTCAATAAAGTAAAGGATGCTGAGGATGACTTACAGAGCTAAGCAGCTAAACAAGCACTCTGACAACAGCTGCAGGAGTGTAAGAAGATGAGTAGTCTTTGTTGTCTAATCGAATCGGAAACACCATTCTTTTAATAGAGATCTAAAGACAAGAATAGTGTCACTCTCAGAAAGCTCCCATTTGTTGTTTTGATTTTGTTCCTTAAATGCCTGACTTGATGCTGGCATGTCAAGACAGAGAGGAGAACGTCAAACAAGTGTTGTCTGCATTTTCATCTCCTGCCCCATCCACCCTCTTCCATCCTATGCCACTACAATGGCTACCTTCTGCATCAAAACATGTTCATTTCCCATAAACCTACAGAAAAACCCAACACACTCAAAGATTAGAGAACACACATCCTCTTTCCACGCTTTTCTTTTGGGATGGTGGTAGGAACACCAGGACTGCAATTCTATGGAAGTGCTAGATTTGGAGAGTCTGAGTTGATTTCTTCTTCTAGTATTACCTACATTGTGTGTGTGTGTGTGTGTGTGTGTGTGTGTATGTATGTATGTATGAATAAAACTCTCAAGGTTTGACACATGAAAAACTTGTTAAAAACTCAAATTCCTGGCCTCTTCTCAGAGACTTCTGCTTCATGTTCTGAGAAACCATCAGGAATCTGCATTTAAAAAGAGCATCTCAGAAGAGTATCATGCATTTTCTTTAAAAAAAATAAACAGTCATCATCTCTTTCACTCATTTGGCATTTTCCAGTTTTCAAAATGCTTGCACATACATATTCAGTTCTGTGAGGTAGATGGGAATGATTATTCCCATTCTGAGGATAAGAAACTCCAAGTTTAGCAGTGATTTCCTCAGGGCCTCACTACACACCCCTCGCTTTCCCATCTCCCTGTATTCCTCACCTTAGCTGACCTTTTTGTTTTTGGGTGTTGAACTGCAGGAGGCCAGGAGCCCCCAAAGCCAGACAGTACTATCTGTGTCTGCCCTCCTCAAGAATGAGACAAGTTTTCTGGTAGCCAAGGAAGGAAAATGATTTTATTGGTGAAATGTGAACATTTCCCTAATTGACAGTGTTACCAATTGATTTTAAGGAATTCCTCTAGCCCTATAGGGATGCATTTTCGAAAATGTATTCAGCTTCACTTTTGGAGAAGAGGTGTGTGTGTGTGTGTGTGTGTGTGTGTGTGTGTGTGTGTGTGTGTG
>NW_027397063.1:65906211-65984378 GCF_003265705.2 Callorhinus ursinus
GTGTGTGTGTGTGTGTGTGTGTGTGTGTGTGTGTGTGTGTGTGTGTGTGTTGTGTGTCTTTTTCACCTCTCTTGTTCTGTATGGTTAGAATCCCAAGTTCACTGTCCTATTCAGTCACCTTGAATTGTGGCAGGGGATTGTGTTCTATGTGGACAGTTGGGATTCCCCGGCTTTCTGAGTGCCTTGCTGATTCTGTCCTCCTAGCTGTTGGCCTCATAAACCCCCATCTGCCTGTGTTATGTCCAGCAGCACCATGAAATATCCAGGCCCCCAGACACTGTAGGGTTGTTTGACACAATGCTCAGAGGCCCTCAATCATCAGTCCTTCTCATTACCTAAGTGAATTTCTGCTGGGTTTGTGCCCACATGTAGAGCGTTCCTGTGACCTCACCTCGGGGTCCCCTATCCATTTTCAGTAGCTTCCCGGCCTTCGTGTTCCTTGCTCTCTATTAGGATGTTTTGAACATATTCGTGTTTCTGCTGGAAATCATCCATTTAATCTTCTGGCACTACCTTTGATGCTTAGTGGTGACACTGAAGGGTCAGGATTAGGGATATCTGAAGACAAGTTGAAGAGAGATTATACGTATAACTAATAGCCACATCCAGACCTTAGCACAAATGGAAGGTGATTACTCCTTTACGTTTCCAAAATCTTTCATGCTGCATTTCAAACTTGGGTGACAATATCTTCTCTGCTGAGTTTCATGTAACATCTTTCTGTCATCACAAGCATCCTGGAGACCTAACTGCACTCCAGAGCTGGTTGTTGACTGCCCTTGGCCACAGTCACCCTCTCACCCCTCCTGCATTCTCCTCCCTGTGTAGGGTGCTCATTTGATCCCTCATTTTAAGGATTGAACCTGCTTTGCAGCTTTCTGGATAGAACCAAGAAAACTGGGTTTCAAGGAGGAGAAGCACTTCATCCTGCTGCAAAATGAGCTGAAGGTGGGGCTCAGCATGAGGGCCCAAAAGACATTGTTACTTTCTCTAGCGTCCATTGCCTACCCTCCTAAACAGAGAATTCTGTGTGCTCCAGCTTGTGGGAGAGAGGGCGGACTGCTTTCCCTCAGTTCCTCCTCTCCTAACCCCTTTGTGCACTTAGGGTCCTTTAATCGGCCGGTGGTTGTGTTTTCTCTTGGCGGAGGGATGGGACAGAACAGACCCGAGCTGCAGTTCCTTCACTCTGCCTCTGAGAATTTCTCATCCAAACCTCAATCACGTAGGATTGCGTAGAGAGGAGAAAAGGGGAGAGACAGAAGACAGAGAAGGGGGAGAGGGGTGACGGGAGGGAGGGAGGGAGAAGAGAGTCTGGGAGCAGCGGGTGCCTGGGAGGGGAGGAGGACGCGAGCGCGCCGCGCTTCCCTGCGCTCCGGGAGCCCGACCCCCGGCCCGGCCCCACCTGGGCGCTCTCAAGCCCTTGGACGGGTGGGTGAGCAGTGCCAGAGGTACTCCGGCGGCCGCCAGCTATTCATTCGTACCACCCTCCGTCTCCGCGGCTGTGGTCCCCGCCTAGAGTTTCCTGCGGAGCTAGCGCTCCAGCGGAGCAAGCCGGCTGGGCGGCGGCGGCGGCGGCGGCGGCGGCGGCGCCCGGGAGCCAGTGAGGCTCCGCGCGCCCAGAACCTCTGCCCATGAATGGAACTCCGCCCTGAGCGCCCCCTCCCGGGCCTGGGGAGGCGGTGGCGCGGCGGCTGGGGGCTCCCCGCTACCCCGCGACTCTGAGCGGCCACCCGCGCAGCAAGTTGGGCAAGTTGGCGGCAGCCCGCACCTGCTCCCTGGCCCCGACCCTAGATTCTGCGTCCGGCTCCGGGGACGCGCTCGATAGCCTCCCGCCGTCGCCCCGGACGGCCTAGGGGCCCCGCCTGCGCTCCCGGCGCCAGACCATGGTGGGCAGCTCCGGCTCGGAGCCGCAGCCGCCTCGAGCCGACGTCGCCCGCAGCCAGCCCCCGCCCCGCCCGAGCCGACGCGCGGGGGTTCGCAGCACGCCGGTCACTTCCTTCCTCGGCCGGGATGGGCTGCGCGGGAGCGAGTGATCGGCCTCGCGTCCGGCGGGTAATCCCCATCTGATCTGCTGCCTGGGAGCTGCGGACTGCCGGGCCGCGCGAGCCTGGGGGGCCCGGGCACCGCGGCGATGACCTGATCCCGAGCCCGCCAGGGCGCCCCCTCCTTCCCTCTTCCCTCGCTCCCTCTGAGCCTGTGCGGAGACCGGCTCGGTGCGGCGGCCCCGGACGGACCATGGCGGGGAGCTCCAGTTAAGGCGTGTGGGCGCCGAGCTGGAGAGGACACCTTCGGCATCGCTGCCTTTTGAGGGGGCTTATTTAAACTACTGAGTCATTCCAGATTTAGGATTCCCTAAATAATCACCAACTGTGCCCGTCTTGTGCCAGAAAGCGAGCAGAAAGAGCAAGAGCGCCCGTTCTTGGGACCCCGCGCATCCCCGGCGCTCGCCTCTCGCGGGTTTCTCCCCGAGGGGTGCTTGGCCCTCGAGGATCTCCCTCCCTCCGTCCCTCCCCCCTCCCCCGTCCCTCCCTCCCTCCCCCTCCCTCTCCTCCCGCTCTCTTCGCAGCGCTGCTGGCTGGGAGTCGCGCGCACCGCAGCTGGAAACAGCTGCCCCTGCCCCGCGCCCCTACCCCGACTCGGGCTCACGGCTCCCACTTCGCGCCTCTCGGGATTCCAGAACTCCGGCGGCCGGTCCCTGGAGAACCGCAACCGGCGCAATGCATTCCGTAGACCTCACCCAGCCGGGACGGACCTCCTAATCTCCAGAACTGCGGGCCGCAGGGAGTTAAATTGCTGCCTTCCTCTCCTTCTCTCTGGCGGTTGGTGGCTTGTTTTCTAAAGGAACGTTTTATTCACTTTTTAGTATTTTCTACCGGGGGCACGCTACCCGCCTCGGTCCAGACTCTGCTTTGTAAACGGGTTTTATATGTATGTATGTATGTATGTGTAGATATACTTTGGACACCTTACAACGCTTGCGCCTCTCCAACGGGGGCACGGCTTGTTGTTTTGGACATCCTTCTTACCCTTCCACTTGCTACTCTGTACGCAGTGTGACCAAACTCCCCACTGCCCCTCGGACGCAGATCGCCTTGGGGTGCAAGTTTGGGGTGCAAGAATCTAGTTAACTGGAAGGCCTGGGACCGCCCCGCCCCCGCTGCCAGCGATTGGGGAAGTTTACATCTGGATTTTCACACATTTTGTCGCCACTGCCCAGATTCTGACTAACCTTGTGGGCGTCGGGTTTTCGGTACTGCAGCCTCCTCAAATATTAGCACTGCCTCCCCGCGCCTGCCCTGTCCCTCCAGGCCGCCGAGGTCCTGCCCTCGCCCCAGTGGAGCGCGATCCCGAGGGCGCAGTGGAGCCCGGGGCCTGGGGCCCGCGCTGAGCAGCTATGGCTGCGGCGATAGCCAGCTCCTTGATCCGGCAGAAGCGACAGGCGAGGGAGTCCAACAGCGACCGGGTGTCGGCCTCCAAGCGCCGCTCCAGCCCCAGCAAAGACGGGCGCTCCCTGTGCGAAAGGCACGTCCTCGGGGTATTCAGCAAAGTGCGCTTCTGCAGCGGCCGCAAGAGGCCAGTGAGGCGGAGACCAGGTCAGTAGAAGCCCAGGCGGTGGGCTCCCCAGAGCTGGCACCCCTCTCCTCTTTTGCAAAGCACCTGGGGGCACCCACCGAAGGGAACCAGGATCCCCCTGGTGCCATTCTGGTCCCCCTTCTCCCTTAATTTCCAGATGTCTCTCTTTCAATCACCCTCTGTCAGTTAATAGCTTCTTGTCCCATATTCAGGAAAACACTTTGTATCTCCATGAAACTACGGTTTGACTAGGATGGGAGCTACATGTATAGATGCTCCTAGTCCCATAAAGCCTGTAGAATCCTTGAGGCATCAACCATCTCATTCATAGTCTCTCTCTGTTTCTCATCCATCCATCTATCCTTCCAGGGCTTATACTGCCTGCTGAGGACCCAAATATAAAAAACCTTCTTCCCTGTATCTCCCATAACATTTAGCATAGTTCTGGACACAGACACTTAGTAGACACTAGATGAGCTTATTTTTTTTCTTTTTCTAACTCTTCCTCCAGCAACACATGATACGGCATCTTTTCAGACATTCCAGTGGGTTCTCACCTCCCCACTTTCCTGCATGCCCCTTCTCTTCCTTTTAATCTTTTTTCCTATTCTCTTTCTCCCGTATTCTCCTGGTTTCTCAGGGTTCTGCTCATTAACATTTCTGCCCTATTGCTCCCATCCTTTGCACACTCACTTTCTTTTGGGACATTAAGGAAACACCATAGTATCTGCAGTTTGGCCTAAGGGAGGGTGAAAAAAAAAAAAACCAACAACCCAAAACTTTAGACTTATCAGAGATTTTCTTGTTAAGGCCTTTCTGAAGTTGATTCTCTTCTTTGTTCCTAAACTCACATGGTTGGCCTTGGATGTGATCTTTATTTACAAAGGGAAAGTGGGTATCTTGAGTTCCAGGGTACTTATTCCCAGCTCAAATCAGGCCAGCTTGAGAGAATGAAAGCGGAATTGCCCAGATTTGTCCTTCCACCAGACTTTGTTGATCCTCAGGGTGTGGCCCGCCTGGTCATTTGCAGTCGGCAGGTACTCTCCTCTTGGTTTGGTCAACTGAAAGGAAATATGGCCTAGAAAGAAGGCTTGCTCTGTGATCAGTTGACTGGTTTAGGTTAGCAACTTTGCAATTCTGACTGTAATGTTCTTCTGGGTTCCAGAAATGAAACACGGGCTAGGGTCATTTGGGTGAGGAAAACATTTGCAAAGTGTGGACCAGTGAAGCTCAGAATTAGTTTAGAAATTTAGGATTAAGTCTTATGAAGAAACCATCTCATTTTCATTTTTCGCATGGGTTTTCATGACATGATTCACTTCACAGTGGACTCCTCTTATTCTGGGATGTTGATCAAATAGTAAATTTCAGGAGTAAACAAAGAGATGATGATCCCAAGGTGAGACCTACTAAAATCTCTTTTGGTTTACATACAATTAATATAGGCTATTAATTTCATAACGTGAAGCTTTCTATGAAAACTAGGGTTCTATATTTATAGAGTATATAATTCATGTTAGGGGAAAATAAAATCCTTTGTATTGTGCAGGGATAATTTGGGGGTCATCTTCTCTGAGGGCTTATGTGGTCTACAAGGAACTTCAAGGCTCTGAATTCAATGTAACTCTTATATTTCAGCCTTTGAAGTATGTTCTTGTGCTGCAGTTGGGATAATTAAGTGATGTTTGTCAATAGATCCTACTCAGCCTCCTCGGTTCTAAACAAGGCAGTAAAAATGATAGGTGGGTGTTATTTGTGAATGGATGAGCTGAACTCACCTGATCCTTGTGGAAGTTGATCTGGAGGTGAACAATTTGCATGGCTTAATTTTACATGGGGAAATTGCTTCCTGTGGCCCTTTCCTTAGCATCTCATTAGAAAATAGAATTTGAGGGAATTGCTGAGTTTATTGTTTTCTTCAGTGTTTATTTAATCTGCTCCTCTTTTTCATTTACTTAGTGTACATCTTGGCAGAGAAGATCCTGGCTGGTGACTTCTTTTATTTAGCTAAAGTCTCACAATAATAATCTGGCTGAGAGATCACAAGCCCTGTTAAGACATGCCCAGTGCAAGGCCAACATGCATGTGTCTGTACACCATGGTCTTCAGTTTGGTCTGAAGCTTAGCTTAGAAGAATGGGAGTGTGGGGTGCAGAAAAAGATTTAGAAAGATGTTAGCGTGCTATTATCGCTACTAACAAAGCCAAATAATTAGTCTGTTGATTTGCTGTCAGCAACCATGATTCACATAGCATGGGATGAGCCTATTTATAGAGAGATAGCACCTTCCACATCTCAATTCCAGAGAGGATTCTTTAACTGGATTGGGAAGAAGTTGCTAACCACCAAAAAGAAAAGCTATTTGAGGGAAGCTGTTTTATAAGCATTTGATGTTACCTTCACTTAATAGTTGAATTATTCTTGAAATCACTTGCCCTTCTAAGTCATACCCTTATGAACTATAAACTGAGTCACAAATGTTAATAAGTGTGAAATGGAATAACTTGTCCTGATAAAGAATTTTCACTCTGAAATTCTGTCATTGAGACACACGTTCCATTGACCAGACTTGCCAAGGGAATGAAGCTGAGACAGTGAAACTAAATAAAACATTGGATGGGAAAGGCCACAGCTGTTTTTCTGATTTCACAGCTGACATATTGAGTGTCTCTCAATTTCTTGTCTTAGTTCACCAAGTTCTGATATGTATAAGGTTGAAACTTTATAGACACAGTGGGAGTATGGAAATTACATGGTAAAGGTTTCAGATTTTAAAATCATGATATTGCACAATTAAAAAATAAGAGGTGACAGTGCAGGACCTCACATCATGCAATTCCAGTGTCAGGGTGCATGTCAGTTGCTTTAATAATGCTATCCCAGGAGCACAATGTGATGGCTTATCCTGGGATTGTGCAGCAGCGAACTCCTTACTTAGATGTGAAAACCTAGAATCAGGGCAAGTTGGTGGTTTATAGAAGGTTGTGTAGCTAGACTGGGGCAAAATTGGGACTAGAAATAGATCCAGTTGATTTGTCTTGCCTGTGCCCTTTACAACACAACACTGAGAAAAGTAGTATAAGAAAACTGGGTGCCCTCTACTAAAGGATGGAAGTAATTTTGTAGATTTTGCATTTGTTTTTATTGTTAGGGATTGCTGCTGCTGCTGCTGTTGTTGTTGCTATTGTTGCTATTACTTTTTTTAATTAGAACAGGAATAGTGCAGAGTACAGGAGGTAACTGGTAGAAGGTGGTATAGGCTAAGTCAGGCAATTAGGGTTCCAAAATGACCATCCTATAGCTAGCATGCATTATAGCAAGAAAGCAGGAATAGTTAGTCCCTTAGGTACTGCATGGATTGTAGCTCTTTGGGAAATGAGATGTTGGAGACCTTGAACTGGCAAGTTGGCTGAAGTCATCAAACCATAAAAAAGCCTTTAGAACATTTCTGTACCTTGTGATAAAGAAGGGAGCATTACTGTGTTATTATTTGAGTCATTATTTATGTGTGGAATATCTGTATGGGCCAGGCCTGATAAAAATTGTGCTAACATGTTGACACTACTTTATTTGCTCCATCTAGGCTACTAGTATATCCATATGAATTACATAGCTCATTCATTTCCAACATTGGTTCTACTTTTGAATAGAAACACCTGTACAAATTGTTGACTCCAAAAGCATTTCTGTTTTGACTCAAAATGAGGTGATGAATAGCATTCACAATCAAGAAAAGGAAGAGTTTGTAAGACTCTCTGAATGTTGGAGAGGCCGTGAACTTTGGAGGTCATCCAGTATCACTCTTTCATTTTTCAAATGAGAGCCCTCTGGAAAGCATAGAGTAATGAGATAAGCCTAAATCTATGTACTTTATGTGATTTTTAATTTTTTATTATTGTTATATATCATTTAATTCCTTCCCTTAAACCAAAGCATTAAAAAAAATCAGCAATCAGGAAAAATTCCTAGCCTAAAACACATTAGATATTTTTCATGACTTAAATATTTGGTTTTCTAGGCCCCTCCCTTTTAAAAATGATGTAGTCTATTTACATTGAGTGGGTAAAATAAATCAAATAAGTGATTATATCTTTTACTAAATTTTGTTGCTTTTCATTTGTCTTATTTTTCTGAGTCCTTATTTCTACTGTTATAAAACTTGTGGTTATTCAAAATATTTCAGGATCCTTCCAACTTCTTTTGGTAGATGTATAGAATTTACCAGCACACTCATTCAACATTTTATTGTCAAACACATCCTTTTACTTAGATGAAGGAAACATTACAGAAAATAGAAACTTCAACAAGAAAATTGATGAAGAAGGGGAGATAATGCTTATTCATGGGATCTATGGAACATAAATTAGATTTTTACAAACTGAAATTCTTCTGGTCAGTATATAGATCAAGAGTAGTTTCATATGACAGGTGATACTTTACATTTATAGTAAGTACTTTTTTTTTACATTTTAAAAATTTTATTATGTTAATCACCATACAGTACATCATTAGTTTTTGATGTAGTATTCCATGATTCATTGTTTGCATATAACACCCAGTGCTCCATTCAGTACGTGCCCTCCTTAATACCCATCACCAGGCTAACCCAGCCACACACCCCCTCCCCTCTAGAACCCTCAGTTTGTTTCGCAGAGTCCATCTATTGTTATTTTCTTTTTTAAAAGTCTGACTCATGTCTCAACTACAAAATCGGCCTAATTAAATGATATTGGCTTGATGTCTGTTAAAAAAAAATTAAAAAAAAACAAACAAGCTTTTCTCTTCAGAAACCCACCCTAGGATTTAAACTGATATTTTGTGTGTGGGTGTGTGTATGTGTCTGTGTGTGTTTTAATCCTATTTTCTCTACAGCAAAGCATTCTCAACAACAAATTAAGTTTCCATTGTAAGAACATTTTAAAATAGGTACTGTGATCTCTTAATTTCTTTCATCCCACAGAGATCTCGTCAAGCTATAAATCAGAATTAAGTCTTTAAAGTTTTAATGAAGTTGATATTCTTAAACAGAATTAGAAAAACGATTTGCAGGAAATGTGGCAGTCTCGGTATTTGGAATATTTTGGAAGATCTTTAGAAACTAAAGCTTTGGCTCATAAAAGTTTATGTAGGAAAAAGTACTGGCCTTAATAGTATAGCACCACATTACTTCTGTTCTTGGTGAGAGCATATTTATGCATAGATACTATGGTGTGGATTTGGTTTGGGAAATTTGTTAATAGTGGTTATGGCTACTTTTTTCTCTTCTTTTCCTTGAGTACTTCATCAAAATGTGTTTGCTATTGGCTTTTCCTCCTAGAATTATTATAGATTTTATGAGGACTCTCAAAGACAGCCTCATTAGACAGAGGGGACCCAGTTAACTTACTACATTTTGGATTCTATCTGATGGCCTACCCATCAAATTATAGAGTTTTACCTGTTTTGTAAAGAAAGATCTATCATATCGTAAAGGCTCTCAAGCGAATACCACCTTCTAAGCATCTATAAAAAGGAGGAGCCTTAGATACAAAATGTCTGTAAATGAATCATATATAATGATAACTTTTAATAATAATAACTTGACTATATATATGATTTTGGGATTTACAGAGTTTCTTCATAGCTTTTACCCCTTTTGTTCTTTATAGCAATCCACTGATATGGTTAGCACCATCTTTGTAATAAAAAAACTATGCTTCAAAGTGGCAGGGAAACTTGTCCAGGTTCCTGGAGTCAGGAAGTGGCGAAGCTGTCACATGACCCCCACTCCCCACACTGCAGGTCATCTGTCTTTATCTTTACTACCTTGTGCTAAGAAGGCTGACTGTGAATAACTCAATTTGACTTGAATCCAGGAAACTCTTTTTGGGTAAATCAGAGAAAGAGTTCAAGGAAATGTGGAATGTGATGACAGGTTTGCTTTGCTTTGTGTGTGATCTAGAGCCCCCAGGGAGGATCTCTAGCAAGGAGGAGGCTTGAAGTAGAAAGCCTGGTGGCTGGGTTATTATGTGCTGGTCCCAGGATCCTGGCTGAGCTGTACCTCTCTGCATGCCAGGAGCCTCAGAGATGTTAAGGGGTGTGACTTGGGGCACCCAAGCCCTCACTGGGAGACTTGGGTCCAGAGGGGCAGGCTTTCTTGACTTTCAGCATAAACAATTGCTTCAGATGTTTCGAATGTAGAGAGGTTAATACCAAGGTCAGGAGAGCCCTGTAGGATTTAGTCTGCCTGTCCTGTCTTTTCTCGTCTTGTCTTTTCATGTCTTTTTAGTTACTGTTTAAGTGATGATATAGTAGAGTGATTAAGTACATGGACTTTGGTGTGGGATCTGAATTCAAATTCTGAATATTCTGGATATATTATTTGTAAGAACTTTAGGCAAGTTTCTTAATATCTTTGAACCTCTGTTTGCTGATTTGTAAAATGAAGATATTATCTCTGGCATTTGGTTAAGAAACATTTCTCCGAGGAAGAGTCATTTAAGCCGAGTTCTGAAGGATAAGGCGTCAAAGAGGGATGGAAGAATGTTCAATGCAGAAGAGAAGAACTTTCTCGTGAAGATTGGGGTGAGAGAGAATTGAGTGTAGATTGAATAATGAGAACAAGGGGTACAAGTAATGTTGGAAAACCTAGCAAGGGCTGAGTTGTGAGGGATTTTTTTATTTTAATCTAGGATCCGTAAGAGTCAGAAATAGGGGCTGATATAATGTGACTTGCATAGTTAAACGGACACTCTGGCTTTGGAGAGAATGGATCACGGGAGAGCCAGAGTGGGAGCTAAGGAATCATAAGGAGGCTAGGGCATAAGTCTGGACCAGCAGTTCTCAAAGTGTGGCGCAGAGGCCCTGGGAGCTCCTTGAAAACCTTTCAGTGGGTCCACATGGTCAAAATTATTTTCATAATAACATTTCCTAATACTGATTATTTACTTTTTTCATTCTGTCACAAGTGTCCAATGGAGTTTTCCAGAGATTATATAATATATCCACAATCATCTGGAAAGGCTATTAAAATTTTCCTCCCTTTTCAACCATGTATCTGGGTGAGGCCAGGTTATCTTTATATACTTCAACCACAACAACATATTGCAAGAGATTAAATGCAGAAGCACTTTAAGAATCCAGGTGATTTCATTAAGCCAGGCATTTAAAAGATTTGCAAGCCTTATGAACTACTTTTTCAGGGTTTTTTATTTTGGAAATTATAGTTATGTTTTATTTAGACATATTACATTATTAATATTTAATGGGCTTGTTGTTTTTAATAAATAAATATTTGAAACATGTTGTAAGTTCTAAACATGGTAAGCATTAAATGATATAAAGCACATAAACAGAAGCTTTTGGGGGTACTCGATAATTTTTAGGAGTGTAAAAGGTCTTGAGCCCAACAGGATTGAGAACCACTGGTCTAGGCTATAGATTATGTTGACTTGAAACCTTCTGGCCGTTGAGGTGGTTATGACAATAGGTAGATCTGAATCAAGAGCAAGTAAGGTGCCTGGATGATTCCTGGCTGAACAATTCAGTAGTGAGTGGCACCTTTGCTGAGGTGGAGGGGAGCTAGGGGAGAAGCAGAGTTGATATGCATTAAATAGTACCATTCCCAAACCACAAAACACTACAGAATGCTAAGGTGAAAACTTGAGTCATGTTATCATTTATTGTTTAATAGTTTTACACTATGATGAGGATCCTGATTACCCATCTGTATAGGGCTATCTACTTTATTCTCGAATTCTCAAGGAAACGTTTTATTAGAGTACTCACACTCTACCATTGATCTAGAGCTACTACCTTGCAAGGGTAATCCTATAAGCAAATACATTTTAGACAGAGAAAAATATTCAGTAATTTTTCTAGTCTTTTAAAATTGAAACAAAATGTGTGGTAGCTAGTGGGCTTTCAAAGACATTTAACCTGGTTCAGTCCTGAATATGTCCTGAATATGGTTTGCATATGTGTGGCTCGTAGATGGATTTCACATGTGAGTTTAAGCCAAGTTCATTGGTCTTTACATAATCAAGTGAGCCTGAAAAGACAGACTTTGTAAAGTCTTCCTTATTTTATCTGCCCAATGTTAGTCATTTGATTAATTTGTGGTATTTATATATCTCCTGGCTCCCTGCTTCTAATCATACTATTGTTAATGTCTCTTAATTGGAGTTTAAGTGTTTATGGCCTTTTTAAATGGCTTCTCAGGGGTCAGTAGAGAGAGCCCTTAGGCCTAAGACCAAACTTGGTTTTCTAGAGGAGAAGAATGACAGGAGACAAATGGGATCTGTAGTCCAATCACAAAAGGTTAGAGTTTAGAGATTACATAGGCCAGCAGTTCTTAGCATAGCTGCAAAATGAAATCGCCTGTGAATTTTTAAAATGTGCTAATACTGTATGCCCAGAAAATCTGACTTACTATGTCTACCCGGGGGCCCAGATATCAGTCATCACTTTTGTTTGCTTGTTTTTAACCTCCTAGGTGATTCTGAAGTGCAGCCAGGGTTGAGAACCACCAACTGTTCCAGTCCCATCATTTCATATCTTATGGCCCTTAAACAAAAAGTCATTATTTTATTCATTAATGCCTTTAAGAACATATTCATAATCCCTAGAACCTCTGTACACTAAATTATAACGATGATCCTTCCTTTTTGCTTATTGTTGAATCTTTCAAGTGTTTAATGGCATCCAAAATCTGAATCACATAATGTCTGTGTGCTTTTTCTTTCTGACCAGCATCTGAGTTCCTAAAGATAGGAGCTGTGCCCTGTTCTTACTCATTCTCATTGCCTAGCATCCTACCCGTGTCACTGTAATTCCTCAGTCACTGGTGAAGAAGTGAGTAAATGATATACAGACTCAATGAATCTTACCTTTACAGCAAAGCCCCAGAGGAAGAGGGTTCTCATTTATATCTCCAGTTGTCACAAAAGGATGCTGAGGTCTAGCCAGCCTGGGTGGGGCTCCTCAGGTTCACAAGTCTAGTGAGAAGTACATAGATTGTGGTTTCAACTCAGGTTTGTTTTTCCTAGTCTGTTTTTTCCCCACTCTGTCAGTACTGGAAAAGGACCCTTCCTTCCTTCCTTCATTCCTTTCTCTTTCTCTCTCTCTCTCTTTCTCTTTTTTTACATTTTTATTTTTAAGTAATCTGTACACTCAACGTGGGGCTCAAACTCCCAACCCTGAGATCAAGAGTCACATGCTACACTGACTGAGCCAGCCGGCACCCCTGGACCTTTTTCTTTTTTTGAAAAAACAAGGAAACTCTATGAAAAGACATCTAAGGGCCTTTTTAGCTTGCAAGGTCATGAAATAATTCCCCTCCCTGCAGGAGAAACAGTCATGACTGGGGACATGACATACTCATCTGCTCCCTGCTTTTTACTTACACAGGAATTATACAAACTGTTTTCCTAGTGTGCTATTTAGGATGTTCTTAACTGCATCCCATGGTTTAATTACCTGTAATGTGCTATCAGACATATCTTTGTCTAAGGTATTGGTCTTTATTTCTTTTGACCCCAATTTGGGCCCATTCTGTTCCTTCAAGGATTGGAATTAAATCCAGTGTGCTGCAGTGTTGAAGATTTTTTTAAACCTAAGGTCAAAAAGGGGATTGAAATGAAATATGAAAGATTCAGGAGAGAAAAACTATGAGCTTGTATAAGTTATTATAAAAAGAAAAAAATAAAAACTTCCAGAAGATATTTTTTTATTGCTACTGGTGACTTAAGTGTTTTAATTTTGAGGATTCAAAATTGACCCAGATCACCTTCACAGTGCCCTGGAATCAAATAATACTCCTCAAATAATTGAGAACCAGGGACAAAATTTAAGTAAGTACCCAAAGTAGGGATCCATATTCAAATTACCTGGTTAGAATAAGTGTTAGATTCTGTTTTTAGACAAATAGCTCTACCTGAGCCATCTACATAATATCCGTTCCATATGTGATATTCTGTTGGAGAGAAGACTTTAAAGGACAGCCACCCAGTATCACATAAAGAGGTTGGAACAGAAAATGTTTGTCAGGGTCTGAGTAATTAATAAAATATGATGGAAAATAAGGAGGATCTCACATTTCAAGTTTCTCACTATGGAGAGTGTTAAAACCATGTTGTCATATTTTACTGTTTCAAGGAGGACTGTGGTAGAATTTTGCAATGAGAGTGTAGCCATGAGGTAAACAGTGAGTGGCATATGAGGTGATAATGCCCCAGAAGCCCAGAATTCTAGGAAAGGAAGTCATGTTGATAGAAACTCAGGCTTCCTTTGTAGTTCTTTCCTCATGGGGTATTCCTCTGAGAGACTGGGGATTTGTTTTCTCTTCAGAATAGTGGACAGGGCACCTGTTTGCCTCCTTACTGAGCTGTCTCCTTGTCAGGCCCCAGGGCCGTTTTCCTTTGTAGCTTTTACTCAAGAAAGTAGTCAGCAGCATCTTGGTTGGGCTACCTTCACATTTTGCAGCTGAGGAAAGCAGCACCAACAAGGAAACTCACTCTGAAATGTTGCTTTTTTTGTTTTTTTTTTTTTCCACAAAATGTCCTTGTTTGAGGTTCCTGAGCTGCATTTTCTGGTTTACTACATGGAATCTTGAGTAGAATTCATTATGGTTCTGCTAATGGGACTACCATCTTGGTTGGGAACATGAAAATAGAGGTTCCTTGGCCTACTTCTTATTTTCACCTAAACCATAGTCCTACTCACTCTCTTTCTCATGTTGAGCAAGCACATTCAGTCCAAAGCTTTTTTCCATGGAGCTGATGGGTGTACCTGGAAGGGCTGGAGAACAGCAAAGTTCATGCACCTTGGTTCATTATTTGAATTCAAGAAATGCCTGAAATTCTGATAAAAAATTCTTGTTAGAATGGTACTTTGTTTAGGGCGCCTGGGTGGCTCAGTTGGTTAAGCGACTGCCTTCGGCTCAGGTCATGATCCTGGAGTCCCGGGATCGAGTCCCGCATCGGGCTCCCCGCTCAGTGGGGAGTCTGCTTCTCCCTCTGACCCTCTTCCCTCTCGTGCTCTCTATCTCTCATTCTCTCTCTCTCTCTCTCTCTCAAATAAATAAATAAAATCTTAAAAAAAAATGGTACTTTGTTTAATACTTTGTCTCATGCCATTACACAATTGCATTTGAGTTGAGTATCTGTGACATCTGCCTTGGGAGGGAGGTGTCTACCTAGTGGGATATACAACTTAAAGTCTTGATAGGTTTGAATTGGAAAACATCAGAGTTCACTACAATCACCCACCTTACAGAGGAGGGAACTGAGACCCCGAAGGGGATAGTCAGGTCATACAATTACAAAAGGCAGTGAGGACTGACACTCAGCATAAGCTTATGCCTCACTGTCTCCCAGGCATACATTGTTACTGCTGGTAGAAAGATATATCCACCTGGGTTGTTTTTTTTTTTTTTTCTCTCTTTTTAAATGCTATTTAAATGTGGATGGTTGCTTTTAAATATCTACAATCAAGTTCTATTGCCAGGTACCTTTTATGATATCTGTTTGTCATGGTCTTGGACCTGGGATTCAGCAATATGAGGAAGACCCTGTTCTTTTCCTTTAGGGCAATATATAAAGATTTGTTGACTCTGGCTAGATTTGTATTTCTGTGTTCCAAGTAGTTTTGTTGTGTTCTTTTAGACAGTTTCTCCTTTAATGTCTGTATTTCAAGAAAAATAACAGTAATTCCTTACTGAAAAAAATTAGCCACAGTCTGTCTTTTAAAAATGCTTGTGTGGTTTCAAAGCTTGACTGAAGGCATGCTCTTTTACTTATATAATGCCAACACAAATAAGCTGGACAATCAAGCTTCTTTCTTCATCCCTCCCTCACACAGTGGTCTATTCAACTCCAACGTTGCTGACATTCATGGGATAGTTGCCACATCCATCCATTTGAGTTCCTTTTGTTTATAGTCGTTGTTTCTGTTTTTTCCATGAGGCATGACTTTAACCTCTACACCTGTCTTTGACTTAACCCCACAGGGCCCCTCATTTATCTACCCTGGTAGAGTACTGCCTGCTATTTGAGGCCCAGTTCAACTCTCATCTCTTCTGCTAGATCTTTTCAGATCCTCCTGGATAGAATGAAATCACTGAATGCCCCAGGCTTCCTTTGGCTTTGTACCTGTATTGCTGTCTGCAGTTCAGTTTGTCTTGTCTTGTAATTACTGTATAAGTACCTGACTCTGCCTTTGGAATCTGAGTTCCTATAGGAAAAAGGCCATGTCGTGTCAATGCTCTCTCCATAGTAGGTGGTCAGAAATAACTCATCAGAACAAAATGAATTCCATTGGTGACTAATGTGCTTATGGCATCAATACTAGTCAGGCTTCCGCAGAGTTTCTGCACAAATGTGAAAATGCTGAGCAAGAAAAGGAATTCATATTTTAAGCTACTATCACTTTCCTTTTGTTTGATGTTAAAATAAAAAAATCATCAATCCATTTTCATTTGATATATAGTATCAGATATATACTAAAAATCTCATGTCTTCCCTTTCTCTTCAACCCAAATCCTAGTTGCCACCCCTATTTCACTAAGTATATATTTTATCCCTCCCTTCATCAGCAGGGTAACTACTTATAAAGGGGAAAATTCTATGGGAATGCTAACAGAGGGAGCATCTTTATATTAATTTATATCTTTGACCCAGAGACTGAGGGGAAGTGGGTGGTGTAGCCAATTTGGAAAAGGGCCCATTTCTATTTTGACTGGCTTTGGTTTCTTAATGATAGGTTAATGAGGAATAACCTTTGCCATTGATTTCAAATTCAGTCATGTCTGGTCCTTACATTTACAGTTGAGACCAACAAGTCATTTTAGTGTTAAATACCCTTGAGGAAACATATTCACTCTGGTTTCACTTTCTTTGGTGAAGCCCTAAGTGATGGGGGAATACAATATTGATTGGATCTAATGGAAAAGCTTTTTTCTGTCAACTCTTTATTACCTCATTGGCTTTTCTTCTTTCTTCTTCTCTTTCTCTTAAAGCTATTGATAGCAACATTAAGTAAGTCTTCTGTATGCTACAATCCTTGGTATTTATTCTTTTGCTTGGTTTGAAACACAGCCTTTTACTTAAGATATGAATAAAAGAGGTCTTCAATTCAGTCTAAGATAACATAGTGTCATAGAAATAACATTGGCCTGGGAGTCAGAATCCTTTTGACTTTGGGGGAATCTTTTTTTCTTCCCTTCAGCTTAATTTCCTCATTTTCAGAATAAAAGAGTTATATCAGATGGTTTCTGAGATCCCTTTCACCTTTATCATTCTTGATGTATGTTTTTGGTGTTAATACTTAAGGAGGACAGTTGATTAGATTCTAAGATTCTAAGATATCTGTGTGTCATATGTAAGAAAATAGCTTAATGATATGCTGGATATGAAATTGTAGAAGTTTGGCATTATATTAAATGGAATAGGAACAATGAACAAATATATTTTGTTTAACTGCTTTCTTGTATCTTATTTGTTCTTAGACTCATTAATTTAATTGAATACAAATTGACTACATTTTTTAATTTTCCTTGTATTATTTTAGTTTTTAGCAATTCATTAGTCATTCAAGACAGTCTATTACATAAGCTTGGACTTCAGCACTGAAGGAATTTAATAAGATAGTGAAACTATATTTTCTTCTGATGGGAGGTGCATTTATTTACTAGTGCAGCTTCAAAGAGAAGATAACAATACAAAATAAACAGGAAAAGGAACTATGATATTGAGTGAAAATTAAAGACATTGCTGAAAAAGTTAATGTGAAACATATTTCACAACAATTGCAAATTAAATAGTGGAAATGTGGTAAGGTATAGGATTCCATAGAAATTGGAATTGGAATGTCAGTAGAGAAGGAAGTTGCCTTAATTATCAAGTTTTTATATTTCTCAGGCCTTGGAATACACCTTTTTGATACATTTTATACCAAAACTTCATCAATTAAGGAAGGAAGAAACCAACATTTAGTAAATATCAGGTTTGACATATTCTTAACAGACATCACATTTGTATAATGGGCAGTTGGTGAAATTTGATTGTGCTCATTAGTGGTAAAACTATAAGATGTAGAAACGAAGGGCATAATTAAAATTTTACCTAAAATGAGAGTTTAGAGTTTCTGTGAGTTTCATTTAGGTATATCACCCATATCATCTGTTCTCATAGGTATTATTGGTATTTGACATATTTCTTCTTTATTTTTTTTCCATTTCTTTATCTGTGCAGTATGGTCACAATATACTTAGAGGAAATTCAGTTTTATCTTTTGAACCATTGATCATGTTACTGAACCAAAAATAAGTTGGCCTGTTCCTTCAATTTAAGGTCTAACACAGAGTCATTTTTAACCCTTCCATGAGAAGGGATCTTTTTGTTTCTAAAGAGAATGTCACAACAATCAGTAGGGTCTACCTTACAGTGCTTATCAAGTATGAGGAATCTTTAGAGAAATGATTTGGAGGCCTTATATGGGATTATTTCTCTCTATATAAAAATGAATTGAGAATGAAAGTAAGTTCTATTGAATTACTAGCTGGTTTACTGTTTGATTAGAACACAGAACTAATGAAGTTATTTTTTGAGTTTCTTCTTATGTAGAACATGGTTATTAACTTATTTTATGCTAAAAGACAAATCCTAGCATAGTGCTTAACACATAGATGTCACAGATGAATGGATAAAGAAGATGTGGTGTATACACACACACAAACACACACACACTGGTATATTATGCAGCCATCAAAAGGAATGAAATCTTGCCATTTGCAACAATGTGGATGGAACTAGAGGGTACTATGCTGAGCGAAATAAGTCAATCAGAGAAAGACATGTATCATATGATCTCACTGATATGAGGAATTCTTAATCTCAGGAGACAAACTGAGGGTTGCTGGAGTGGTGGGGGGTGGGAGGGATGGGGTGGCTGGGTGATAGACATTGGGGAGGGTATGTGCTATGGTGAGTGCTGTGAATTGTGTAAGACTGTTGAATCACAGATCTGTACCTCTGAAACAAATAATACATTATATGTTAAAAAAAAAAGAGAAGCTAGTAGGAAGGGAAAAACGAAGGGGGAATCGGAGGGGGAGACGAACCATGAGAGACCATGGACTCTGAGAAACAAACTGAGGGTTCTAGAGGGAAGGGGCGTGGGGGGATGGGTTAGCCTGGTGATGGGTATTAAAGAGGGCATGTACTGAATGGAGCACTGGGTGTTATACACAAACAATGAATCATGGAACACTACATCAAAAACTAATGATGTAATGTATGGTGATTAACATAACAATAAAAAATAAAATAAAATAAAATAAAATAAAACCTAAAAAAAAACCATAGATGTCACATAAAATATATTTGTTGAATGAATAATCTTACCAATGACATAGACCTAAGAAGACCAGTAAAGGCAGTTAATTTACTAGTAATGACAAGGGTAAATACAAATTATTCCTCCTGGTGGAGAAGGAGAGTAGGGAGTACTCAGTGATGCTTGATGAACATCTATAGGTAAAGTCATCTTCATAGATAAGCTGTTGATCCTTTGGGAGATCTGAGTTTGTCAGGGGAAATTTATTGGATTCAGTGCTATACCATATCTTAGATGAAAAAGGACATAGGTAGAATTAAAAGCAAAGTTGTACCCATTAATACTGTAATCAGAGAGTCTTAGGATTGTGGGAGAGTTTAATGGTCATGTAACTTACATGATATTTGAATATCCTGAACCTATCCCCGTGGTTCCTTTATTTACATTTTCATACATTTATTTGATACACATCCATTTTCTACTTATAATTTGTCTAGCACTGTGGTGTGGGGCAACAGAAAAAAAACAGGTCTTTAGCTTGAGGTTGTGTGTTAGTGGAAGGTACAGAACATCAAGAATTTCACATGTAGTCCAGCTTTTTCTTCAACACTTTAAGAGTTCTTGAGTTTTTTTTTTAAGATTTTATTTGTTTATTATTTGAGAGAGAGAAAGATTGAGAGAACGAGTGGGAGGAGGGACAGAGGGAGAAGCAGACTCCCTGTTGAGAGGGAGCCTGACGCGGGACTTGATCCCCGGACCCTGGGATCATGACCTGAGCCCAAGGCAGACATTTAACTGACTGAGCCACCCAGGTGCCCTAAGAGTTCTTGAGTTCTTAATTTTTTTCCATTTTTTTTTTAAATCTGTGTAGTATGGTTACAGTTTACATAGGGAAATTGTTAGTACATGGATGGGAGTTTTCTCTGTTAAACCATTGACCATGTTATTTCACCAAAAATAAGCATGGCCTGTTCCCTAAATTTGAAGTCTAATACAAAGTCACTCTTAGGTTTTTTAGCATTCTAAAAAGGATTTACAGCACCTAAAGTTTTATGACAGATCGTAGGTGTGTTGATGAGCCTGATTTTCTGCCTCTGGACAAACTTCCAATTTATTAATATCATTGTAGAGGATGTTGCTTGGAATCACACGTAATAATCCAGGTTTGGTTCGATAAACCCAGAGTAAAATATCCTCAGTCTAGATTAGAATTTCTGTGAGGCCTTTAGGAGGTCACTTTATCCCTCTGCACCGTAATACTTGGTTAACTCTTCTTGCAACTGCTGTTTTATAATGTGCTTTGAGAAAAGAACTTTATAATTTCACAGTAGGGATTTTATTATTTTTTAATGTTAACCAAACTCTTAGGATTTTCATAAGAGGGTTTTGTCTGCATTCTAAATTAAGTCTCCAGTTGGTCTAGACTTCATCAGGATTGATTCAGGCACTTTCACAGGTAGATTTCACAGCATGTAAGCTATATGCTCCAAGGCCTTATTGTGTTTAATTTTAAGAGTTCTGAGCATATCTTTGTTCATAATTTCACTGTTACAATCTGTGCACTAATGTAATGAAGAGACATACATTTTACTGGTCCCAAGACAGTAGTTCCTTTGGCCCTGCTTGTGCTCACGCAAGCCCCATTCATCATTAAGACCTATTTCCCAAGTAAAATTCTCCACCTTCTCCTTTATGCACCCATTTACTCTGTAGATATTTTTATTGTAAAACTTATAACATTTATTGAAATTGTTTCTTATAGTTTTTGTTCTTCTGCTAGACTCTGAACTTGACAGCTGGGTCCATGAAAGCAGGGTCATCTTTGTGAACAGTAGTATTTGCTGAATGATATCTTTAGTAGAGGTATTCCTGGTTTTTTGGTTGTTCTAGTTTGTTTGTTTCTTCTTTCCCTGCTACGTTTTCTCCTTGGATGGGTTCATCTTTATTGACTTCATCTGCCTCTTCTATATTTCTGACTCACATATTGACATCTGAGCTCCTCATCCAAATTTCTAACTGCATGCTAGATGCCTCCATGTGGTTCCAGGGGTAACTGAAATGCAACCTCCCTAATCTTGAATTTATTATTATTGTCCTCCAGATCTCAGTCTGCTTTGTATCTTGAGTTTCCCATCTCGGTGAATGGTACTACTCGTGATACCGAGTAGGCACTTGGCAAATATAATATTAAGTAGTTCAGTGGCACCAACTTTCTTGTCTGCCAAGTTAAGCCCAATTATCTTCGACTCATCTCCTCTTTAGTCTCACATCCAGTCATGTATTTCATGGGTTTGATCTCTGCAAGGCCTTATTCCCTCATTTATTCATCAGACACTAACATGAAGACTTTCTGGGGTCTACTAAGGGATAGTAAGATGAATCAGGGACAGTCACTAACATCAGACAAACTGACGATCTTTGTTCCATGTTATGTTTATCCCATCCCTTCTGTCACTGCCGAGATTTAGGGGCTTTTCTTAATAACTAGAATGTTGCAAAGTCTCCCACTTGGTGTCTCAACTTCTCTTTTCTTGACTCCTTGATCATAGTTTACACAGAATTTTAAAAAATACATACTATAGTATGTAACTTCCCCATAAAAACTTTGTAGTTTCCCACTTGCTTACAAAAGCACTTTTATTGGGGTGCCTGGGTGGCTCAGTTGTTGGGCGTCTGCCTTCGGCTCAGGTCATGGTCCCAGGGTCCTGGGATTGAGCTCTGCATGGGGCTCCCTACTCGGCGGGAAGCTTGCTTCTCCCTTTCCCACTCCCCCTGCTTGTGTTCCCTCTCTCACTGTGTCTCTCTCTGTCAAATAAATAAAATCTAAAAAAAAAAAACAAAAACCAAAAACAAAAGCACTTTTATTTTTTATAAAGATTATTTATTTATTTATTTGAGAGCAAACGGGGCAAGGGGGAAGCACATGAATGAGCAAGGGGGTAGGAGGAGGGGCAGAGGGAGAGGGAGAAGCAGACTCCCCGCTGAGCAGGGAGCCCTACAACATGGGGCTCAATCCTAGGACCCTGAGATCACAATCTGAACCCAAGGCAGACGCTTAACTGACTGAGCCACCCACGCCCCCGCAAAAGCACCTTTAAGTGGCCTAAAAATGACTATGGCTTCCTGAGACCTTGTTCCATTGACTCTTTACCCTCTCTGAGTACATTTATCCACAGCCCCCACACTCTGTGGCATTTCAGCCAGGGCAGAGAAGATGAGAAGGATTTCAAAAGAAGTCATTGTGAGCAATAAGCACATGAAGAAATGAATAGAGATGGGAAACCATATGGCTGCAGTTACTGATACTCAAAAATACATGACACAAAAAGGCTTTTCCCCATCCCTCCATTTTGATATTTCCCAGGTAGTTTGCAATCTAAGCAGCCATTTTGGATGTGTTCTATGGAAGGAAAAGTCATGGGCATTGGAATGTTTTTCATAAACTGAGGGAACTATGTCAGTGATCAATTCAGCGTAGTAGAGAGCTCTTCTTTATAAGCCTGGCTTATCATAGCACCTTCCTTAGTTTAGGTTAACTATTTTAAAATTAAAATGAGAACCTTAGGATATGATATTTAAATATAGGTAGTTCTTAGTTCTTTTTGTTGCCTAGATATTATGGATGACGATTTTAATCAGACATACAGTGTTCTTTTCATCATTTGTTCCTTAGGTTGAATTTTCTGCTGTTGTCTAGTCTAACTGTAGCTTGTACCTGACACCTGTGGTTTATAACCTCTCACAGAAATAATGTATTTTGTGTCTTACACTTAACACACTTAATAGAGAATGACTGTTTATTAATCCATTATATCAAGTAAAGACTTAAATTGATTTTAAGTAGAATCAAAATAAAGTGGAATTGATCTAAAGTTTTGTCTTTGGCTTCTTGTAACTTTATGGAATCAATTAAACATTAAGCACCAGGAATGCTTCATTTCCTTTTTAAAATCTAGGATTAAAAAGAGAGGAAATGCTTATGCTGAAAGGATAGCATTAACATATATGTAAGCAGTTCCCAGACTTCCCCTTGAGGAAATGTGCAGTCCAGATGGTCCCAGACCTCAGGGGAGAAGTGTAGAATAGATATTGTTAAATTAAGTCTCTTCACATTTCTCAGCCATTCAATTCTGTTTCTTTATAAGATTTTCTTTTTTTTTCCTGTTTGTCTTCCTTTCCTTCTTAATTTCTAATTTCTTTTTTTTCAGTAATTCGGTATCACAGACATCAGTCTCAAATAAGGGACAAAATTTTGACACTACTTTATATTTCCTAAGATATAAGTGAAAGTTTTCACTCATTTTGTTTTTGTTTCTATTTCACGTTTCATATTTTGAAAAACTGAATTTGTAAAATATATTTTGCAAACCTGAGTGCTTATTTATACAGTATTTCACAGTCTGACAACATATAGCAAGATGCTTTAAAAAATGTGAAATATCTGAAAAATGGGAACATATTTATGATAGTTCTAATTAAAAATAAATGGTATTAATTTTTAAATTTCTATTTTTCCTTCTATACTCCATTTATCTCCAATTCTTATTCTAGTTATCACTATATGGAAATTCTGTGTTTATAAGTCACATATATCCCTTAATAGATTGGATTCTTTTTAATCTATGGTTTCTAGTTTTAGCCCCCATGACGTTTAGTGCAATACCTGGCATATCATTACATTTTACTAGACAAAAAAATAAATAGCATCTTATTTATGTCAGTTTCTATAATGTCACATATTTTAAGTAAAATGCAGTGTAAATCCTGATGTCTTCCAGTAAAACAATTTCTTTTCTGTAGTTGAGATTCTACTATGCTGTTTTGAATTGTCTTTATCTTTGCTTATTTTATAAGCACTTATGTTTTATGTACTTTCAATTATATAAAATCAGAGTAGCAATGATCAAACTTTAAAGTCATGCCATTTCATTTTGTTACTCTAATTATTAAAAATATCCTGATTTATTGAAAAGATGAAGTAAGACCTAAAAATCTATTAAAAATATATCAGCTTTCTGCGCTCGAGCTCGTGGAGGCGGCAGCAGGCGCGCCCTCGACATGCAGAACGACGCCGGCGAGTTCGTGGACCTGTACGTGCCGCGGAAATGCTCCGCCAGCAACCGCATCATCGGCGCCAAGGACCACGCGTCCATCCAGATGAACGTGGCCGAGGTTGATAAGGTGACGGGCAGGTTCAACGGCCAGTTCAAAACCTACGCTATCTGTGGGGCCATTCGCAGGATGGGTGAGTCCGATGACTCCATCCTCCGACTGGCCAAGGCTGACGGCATCGTTTCAAAGAACTTCTGACTGGAGAAGATCACGGATGTGGGATATTTGTCATAAATAAATAGTAAAACCCAAAAAAAAAAAAAAAAAATATTATATATATATCAAAGATTATTTAAGTAGAACTTGGCTTTTTGAATTAGTTTATCAATTAAGCTATTTTCCTTCTCCAAACATAAAAAAAAAAGATACTGTTGGATGTCTTATTATCTAACAAAATGGTAAGATATACTTTCAGTTCATTTGAACCCTAGAATTTTAAGCTTCTGAGTAGCTCCTCACTGGTCTTACACTTGTTACATCTATTCTGTGAAATCACAAAAAGGCCAATTCTGAGATGTCATTTGACTTCTTCCTCTGAGGTATTATCATAAAATATTAACCAGCTTCTCTGTGGGACTTTCCCACAGGCAGGCATGCCAGAGCACGTTCTGATTCACAGATAATAATGGGATCTGATTACGATCCTTGGATTTGCAGTGCAGTCATCCCACGTCTGAGACAGGAGCACTGTGGATATTTCTCTATATTCTTTCTCAAACACAGTGCAGATCCCTGCTAGCAATTGCCCTTTGTCATATGCATATCATTGTTATTCATATTATTGTTACAGAATTCTGTGGTGCCATGGAAGGAACTACTACAAACATCTGCAGTGTTTAGAGATCAGGGAGCACCAGGCTGGTTAGTGTCCACGTTATGGAAGACAATAAAGTATATAAAGGCACTAGTCCTTTGCCTGGAACATTATAAGTGCTTCATGTCCCCTCCCTCCCTCACCCTGTGCCACTTTTGATTCTAATTCCAGTGTTCTTTGCATTACATAAGATTGTCTCTCTTAGTAGCCTCTTTATTGAGTAGATCAGAAATAGTTTAATTTCTGCCTTTATTTAGTTCTTTTTCAATTTGTGTTCTTTACACACTTCTTTGTTTCTCTTCATGCATTGCTGTGTATGTAGAAAGAAAATAGAAAAAAATAAAAATGACATAAATCACTCTAATAATGAATGTATCAGAGCCTCCTTTTAATTTTCACATTCTCTTTTATTCTGGATTTCAGTGAATTATAGGACTCTATATATACAATAAATTTAAGCAAATGAGGGAAGTAATATTTGATGAGATTTGAATGTTGTTTTGGAGGGTGAGATGTATACTCATTGAATCCCTGGGTCATAAATCAGTCAGAACTTAGAACAGATGAGATTTATTTAGGGAAAAATTAATAATGAAATAGGACTCAAACAGCCATTGCCACAAATCATATTTAAGATATGTTCCCAAGATACACTGCAGCCAGCATATAGTATGCGTGTTTGTGTGTATGTGCATATGTATATGTATACTTACACACTAACAGACATAAACGTGTGTGTAAATGAACTATCAAAAAGATTATCTAGGGGGTACTGGGGTAGCTCAGTTGTTAAGCATCTGCCTTCGGCTCAGGTCATGATGCCAGGGTCCTGGGATCAAGCCCTGCATTGGGCTCCCTGCTCAGCAGGAAGCCTGCTTTTCCCTCTCCCACTCCCACTGCCTTTGTTCCCTCTCTTGCTATCTTCGTCTCTCTGTCAAATAAATGAATAAAATCTTAAAAAAAAAAAGAGTATCTAGAACCATGAAAAACCCACATAGCAGTATGTATTTAGGTCAGCTTAGAACCGTAGAATTAGTTCAAGGAAAACCATGTTCATGTTCAGACTATGTCACTAAGTAGGTGGGTGTCATTGTCTATTATAATTCATTGATTCAGCCAATACTGCAAGCTTACCATGTACTAGTAATTGGACTGAGTAACAGGGAGTTACTTCACCTGTCTGAGCCCCAGTTACCTTAATATTAAAATAATCTAATAAGAATACAAATGAGTCTTCTAGTTCTTAGAGAGAGGGCCTTTGTCCTGGACTTGATTCTGGCCTTCCTCCAGGCTAGTCTTTCTCCATGGAGCAAGGAGTCCAAGGGACGAAGTGTTCATAACCACCTGGAGCCCATGCTTCGTCATTCTATATCACATTCTGGGTATCTGGAACCATGGAGTTCCCTTCCCAGTAGCACTGAGCCCCCAGCTGGGGTCTGTGTGAGCCTCTCCCCAGGGTCTGTGCTTCCAAGGGCAAATTGTACTGAAGGGGGTATACCCCTAGGCTTGAAGGGTCACCAGGGCTGTTTGCAAGAGGTGTGGTTGGCACTTAGCCATGTAAGCTTCTATATCCACATGAATCCATATGAGGCCCCTAGCAGTGTTGGTTAGCTGGAGCTCGGGGGTGGGAAGAGAAGAGGTCTGAGGTACGAGCTTGGGGGCAAGTTCTCCCAGTGTTGTCCTATTTGGCAGAAGATTCTGAGGAGCCCAAGAAATTCAAGTTTGACTCTGCCTAGGCTTCTTGTTCATTAGGAAGGTATAATTTTCAGGAAACAAAACTAAACATGTTTTATTGAACAGTTAGTTACCTTGATTTATAAATTTAAATATTAGACTTAGGGTAGGAGAGTCTCCATTTATTCTCTTGCCCTGGGCCCTACAATTATTAGAAGTGGGTTTGAATAATGCCTGCCTTAGAAATGTTTTCATGGGACACATAAGATATTTATATATATATAATTTAAATCAGAAAAATATCTACACAGATTTAGGATATGTTATTACCATGTAATAATATAAAAATAAATAGTAACAGAAGGAGCCCAGCAGTAATGAGATACTTGATACTTCACATACAACTCCAATACATAGCGCTCAGGATATTGTAGGAACATATCATCATAGCCACAATGAAATGCATTAAACATGACAAGCCTTTTCATATCTGTGTCTTTGCCCAGGCTTCCTAAAAAGCCATTTCTTCTTCCTTCTTCCCCAAATCAATCATATGTATGTATGCATGTATGTATGTAAGTATGTATATATCTATCATCTATCTATCCATCATCTATCTCTATCATTTATCATCTCTATTCTGTTGCTACTGTATACAGATGAGGACATTATAAAAGAAAGAAGGCAAGGGACTTACCAAAAAGTGACGGAATTGGGAATAGAGTCATTTTTTTTCCTGACACTTAAGGCAGTCCCTTTTTGTTCTTCTAGTCTGCTTTAGGAATACGCAAGTAGCTGGCCTTCCAGTGTGTGCAGATGGTGCACTGAATGGCACCCCTGGAGCTTGGCAATGGGAAACCTGTGGTGACTCAGTGATAAAGCCATTACTCAGTAGATATGCAGTATAGTTTAAGAGAATATATATATATATATATATATGTATATATATATATATAAATGTACATCCCCCTGCCCCAGAATTCTCACATATGTACTGGAAATCTTGAGGGAGAATTACCTGCTATGAAGAGGAGCCGCCATATTTGGGAACTCCTCAACACTTTTGCATCAGAATGAGCAAAATGACATCTGTTCTATCCTTCTTTCCTTCTGTTACAATGAAGTTGTTTTTTCTTCTAACCAAAACCAATCTCCTGTGTTCTAAATTTCATCCCCTTCTACCTTCATAGGAAAGATATTTCAACTCCTCTTTCTTGGATTCTTGCTGTTTTTGATTTGACAGGCTTAAGTCTTTTAAAATCAATCAGACAACCTCACCACAATCCCCAATCCTTTGTCAAGTGCTTACTTTTCTTCTTCTTCATGTTCAAACTTAGAATTCTCTGTATTTATTGTCAACTATTCTTCATCCCTGCTCACACCTCATATTATTCTATTCCGGCTTCTACTGTCACCACCAACAAAACTGCTCTTTCCACGGCCACTAGGGGCTTCCACTTTATTAAATACAGTGGATATTTCCCAATCCTCATTTACACAACCTCTTGGTAGCACTCAGTGCTTAGTATAACCTCTCTTCAATGCTATAAACCTGTATACCCAACTTCTACTTTGTGCCTCAAACTGGACATATCCCTAACTGAATTTGAAGATTTACTCCCAAATCGATTCCTCTTTTATATTCCTCTTCTCAAATAATGGCACCAATATTTATCTGGTTTAAATTGGAAAACTTGGACTCATCCTTGACACGTTAAGCTAGCTCTGACAGTAAAGGTTTATTTGCATTCAAAGACTGGGGAGAATGACCACTTTTAAAAATTGTCCTTTTACAATTTGGTTGTCTTTCACACCAGCCTATGAACAGTGCCAAGGGTATACATAGGTACAAGGTTACAGTTAACATGTGCAGCTCCTCATTCCTCCCTAATATCTCACAGAGACATCCTGCACTCAGTGGGCAATGTAGCTCATAGGGAGAGAGAGGTCTGCATTAGGTCAGAGAAGTATAAACTCTTGAGTTATGTCTTTCATGCCACGCTGGGAAGTATATGTTATTTTGCAGGGGTCTGTACATCAATTAAGTATGTACTCTATTTTCTTATAAGAAAATTAAGGCCGTGCCATGGTTCCATACTTCCACCTTCTATTTTTACTGCCTCCCACACATTTCCTTCTCTGCCCACATGCAATTAATAACTAAGTCAAGACAATTTTACATCTTAAACCACTTTCTGTCTACAGAACACTCTCATGCAACTCTGCCATCTCTTGCTTGGGCTAGTATTGTTTTTTTTTTTTTTAATTTTATTTATTTATTTGGCAGAGAGAGACACAGTGAGAGAGGGAACACAAGCAGGGCGAGTGGGAGAGGGAGAAGCAGGCTTTCCGCTGAGCAGGGAGCCTGATGCAGGGCTTGATCCCAGGACCCTGGGATCATGACCTGAGCCGAAGGCAGACGCTTACCGACTGAGCCACCCAGGTGCCCCTTGGGCTACTATTGTTACAGTTGTTGTTTTCTAGCTTATTTCCCTGCCTGTGCTTCTGTCTTGTTATTTCTCTTGCAGTGTCTACTAGAGTTTATAAAATATGGGCTAGATTGTATCATCTTCAAGCTTAAAACTTTGACACATCCTTCCATTATTCTGTGCAAAAGTTAAAAGTTCAAAATACAGGCATTCCTTCTACAGGGAAATTTTCATAATCCAAATTTTATAATTATATGTATTAGATTAGTATAGTTGGGAAATAATACATATAAATTATATAATTATGAATTATAAATGTTACATAATTATAATTTATTTGGGTTGATTATTTGTTCTAGGTTAGAAATGGCAAAGGAGTAAAAATAATTCTGTTGCTTGCTTGCTTTGAACAATTTCGTGCTTTGTTTTTAATAGCAATGCATTTTGTTGTTGCTACAGGCAATAGAGAAGACCACACTAATAATTGGTAAGGAAAGAAAGGCTCTTATTCTTGGAGAAAGGTACATAAAATCAAAGGCTAGATTTGTACAGTGATGGCTGGTTACAACTATACATTTTAAAATTCTACAGTATTGGCATAGATGGGGAGGGGGTGGCCAGGCTGGGTAGAGATAGACCACTGCATCAGTGGTTAATTGATGGGCAAGTGAGTAAAAACTGTTCACTAAACTATCCTTTCTATGTGTCCCGTATATCTTCTGGTCTTTAAATCTGGAGTTGCTCAGATGACTCCTGCTTTTTACTGATTTTTCCAACATGGTCTATTACAGTACGAATGATCTGGAGTCATCTTGGACCACGTTCCATACTGTTAGTCTCTACATTCCAGCCACACTTTCAATTGTTTAAACTCCTCACAGTCTTTACTGTCCTTGAAGCTTTTCTTTTGTACTGCTGCCCTTGTGTGGAATGTTATCACTTTCCACTTCCTACATTTTCTCTCTACCAGCTGCTCTATTGAGCTAATTCTGCTATGTTCTTTAAGACTTATCTTCAACATTATGTCCTGACTTTTGACTCCTCTTTCAGTTCATTCTGTTTAACAAAAATTAACTTGTTGACTTACAAGCAACAAACATTTATTCCTCATAGTTCTGGAGGCTGGGAAGTCCAAGATCATGGTGCCCGTAGAGTAAGTGTCTGGTGAGAGCCTTCCTTATCAATGGTCATTTTTCTCTCTGTGTCCTCACATGGTTGAAAAGGCAAGAGAACCCTCTGGGGCCTCTTTTATAGGGGCACTAATCGCACTCACAAGGGCACTGCCTTCATGGCCTAATCACCTTCCAAAGGCCGCACCTCCTAATGCCATCACCTTGGAGGTTTGGATTTCAAGATCTGAATTTTGAGAGGACATATTCAGTCACAGAAACTGCCTTGAGACTAAATAAAGTCCATTCTCCATAGCAGCCAGGACTCCTTTAGAGCATTTCTTATATTTGTAATAAATTAATTATAGAATTATTTAAATTCTTTCTTTCCCACTATAGGGTCAACTTCATGAGGACACCAGCCTTGATTGTCTTGTTCACACTTGTATTTCTTAGCTTAGTACCAAGGTCAGAGCATCAGTGGAAGGAAGGACTAGTGTAAGTAGATGGAAAGAATGAAGGCAGGCAGGCAACAGGCTTAGGATATGATTTTTGTCTTGCATCTGCTTTGATACGTATTTTTCAGAACATACGTGGTCTTTGGTTACCTCTATCTTGTTATTCTGAGAAGTCACATTATGGGTCACTGAGATAATTATTGCTTTATGTAACAGCAGGTACTTGGTTGCCGTTTGAAGAAATATGTCAATCAATATGTGCAAATATCTAGAGCTGTGCTGTTCGGAATGGTAGTCCCTAGCTAATGTGGCTTGTGAGCACTTGAAAGTTGCCAGTTTGAATTGAGATGGGCTGTAGTTATAAAATAACAATGGATTTTGAAGACTTAGCATGAAAAAAAGAATATAAAATATCTAATTACTAATTTTTATGTTGATTACACATTTTGGATATACTAGGTTAAATAAAATATATTATTAAAATAATTTTAGCCATTTATTTCCCTCTTAATTGTGACTGCTTAGAAAATTTAAAATTACCTATGTGGCTTGCATTATGTTATCTTTGCATAGCATTGGCCCAGGTATAGAACACAGTATTCTTTCCTTTGCTATGCTGAGGGAGGGGGCATGCAGTACTGGTGAAGTGGGGTAGCTGCCTTCAACAATGTTGCTCTAAGAAGTCTAAGAAGTTCTACTGTATTCCTTATTATGCAATTAGGAGCTGGTTTTCCCAGGTTATTGTTACTGTCACACTATCATAAATAGAATTTTTGGACAAAAACACCATTTTGGAAATAACATCACTGTTACCTTCACAGAAGTTTTATCGTTCAGGTTATTTTGTCTGTGGATTTCTATTCCAAAAGCCATCATCTCTATTTCCTTTGCTGGAGTCTAGAATGTGGTTTGGTATGTTTCACTTAAGTAAATTAAAGTTAATGAAGTCTTAGACTTTGAATTAGCTTGAGAATTTTCCCTAGTGAAAGAGGATGTTGAAGTCAACTGTGAATTATATTGCAACCAATATTAAGCTCCAGAACTCTGAGTTCCAAGTAGATGCCAGTCCATTAAGCAAACAGATGAAATATGCTTTGCCTAAAGGTTTATCTGTAGCACAGGCTATTGTAATTCTTAATAATGAGACAAGAAAGGGAAGCTGGGGCACCTGGAATGGAAACTACACATCATTCACTTAATTATTAGTGAATATTAATTATTATTGCTTAATGTTGGAACTGATTTAGTGTTCTTACATATTTCTGGCACAGCCTTTATTTTAAATCTTGTTATTAATTTCTGGCAAATTTTTTCCCCAAGCACTGATCTATAAAAGGTGTCTTTTATACTACTGTGATGTTTGAATCTGTTCAAATTTGGGTATTTCATGGTACCCAATGACTAAAACATAATAAAATCTTAAGTCAAAAGCCTTATAATTGCCACCATTATTGTTTTAAGACCATAGAATAAAATATCTAAAAAAGATCTTAAAATCCAACTCCTTTAAAATTTTTTTAAAGATTTTATTTATTTCGAGAGACACATTGAGAGAGAGAAAGAGAGAGAGAATGCAAGCCAGAGGAGGGGCAGAGGCAGAGGGAGACAGAGAATCTTAAGCAGGCTCCATGCTGAGCGCAGAGTCTGATGTGGGGCTTGATCTTAGGACCCTGAGATCATTACCTGAGCCAAAACCAAGAGCTGGATGCTTAACCAACTGAGCCACCCAGGCACCTCTGCAATTCCTTTAATCTTACTTGAGAAAACTGAGGAATGAAGCGCCCAAATGGCAGGGCTAGGACTAGAATCTAAACCTTCTGATTCCTGGTACAGTGTTCTTTCTGTTAACTTCTGTTGAGAGTGTATTGGGGCCAAAGTGTAGTGACTGAAAATTAATATTGTTAAACTGGGTAAATAAAACAGTATCCTTAGGTGTGTGAAATTTAAGACAAATTCACAATTATCTCTTTGTGTGTGTGTGTGTGTGTGTGTGTGAAATGTAGCATTCTGAGAAGTAAACAGTTTGTAAGTTTCATTGTTTTGCTAAATATTTCCAAAGAATTAAGACTTTTTTAGTGTCCTTGATGTCCTCATAGTTTTTCCTTTTACTGTTGCAGATATCAGAGTACCAAGGGACATTTTTGACATTTTACCTAGCTTATTCCCAGAATATATGCTATAATTTGTATTTATTTATATATTTAATGAATAGCCATACATATATGTATTTATTACATAGTTATATGAGAGAGGTAGGTATGAATTATTGGTGCTTGATAAGAGGTATTTCTGGTTCAGTAGAGTTAGGGGAAAGATTAAAAATAAAACAAGAAAGAGCAAATGAATGTTACTTTTTAAAAATCAGACTGTAAACTTATGCCATTCAGAGAATGTTCCTAGAGGGCTGTTTTGCTAAACTGAAAAAAAAAAATGAATCCCTGCTGTATTACTTCTGGAAATTTTGAATTTAAGTCTACTAAAATGATGCTTATCAATAATCTGGGATTTACCTAGTTTTTAACTGTAAAAGTGGTTATGTCCATATCTTTCCATTTTTAGAAAAGCTATTTTAATAGAAAGAATTCTGGTTGAATTTTGGTGAATGTGTAGTACCAGAAAATTCAGTTTTCCTGCACTGGGGCTCCATTCCTTCACTTGTAAAATAAAGAGGGGGAAGGAGAAGAGCTTCCCCAACTAGGGGGTTGCAGTTTTCTAGGGAAAATGATACCTGTTTGTATGTATTATTTTCCTTGAAGCAGTCGAATGAATTATTTCAAAAATACTTTTCCTTTAGGATTTGTTTGGGAACATATAATGAGCTCCCCATCGGATGTCAGTCTCCTTACATAGTGTCTGGCCCCGGTAGGCTCTCAGTTCCTGAATGAATGGCTACTTGACACTTAGAAGGGATCAGACAGGTGTGGTTGTGGCTTCATCCATCAAAGTGTTTCTTGTTTTTGTCCTATTTGATTGCACAGTTCTAACCACGATGATGGTTGTGAATATGAGACAGTTTTAATGTTACCCCTATAATGTACAATGTGTTAAAGACAAGAGGCATAAAAAACATTGATGTTGAAGTGATAAGACTTTGACTCTTGTATTCTGAGCTGTTAAAGGACTCTTTCTGCTTAAAAATAGGTGGGTCTATGGAGCACTGGGTGTTACACGCAAACAGTGAATCATGGAACACTACATCAA
The DNA here is from genome assembly GCF_003265705.2 of Callorhinus ursinus. NCBI lineage: Eukaryota > Metazoa > Chordata > Mammalia > Carnivora > Otariidae > Callorhinus > Callorhinus ursinus. Next base: position 65,939,893 of record NW_027397063.1, read on the forward strand.
AAACTAATGATGTAATGTATGGTGATTAATGTAACATAATAAAAAAAATATATGGATCTGCTAGAGAGAATAAAACAACAACAGCAAAAATTAAAATGCATAGTTGAGCTCAAGACCAAAGATGGGAACTCCTCAGGCGCCAGAAATGACGAGGGAATTTATATTCATAGAGAAGAGCAGGAACTGATTTCATGTGCTTCGAGAAAGGATGATCAGAGACAGGCATGGGCATCCGTAGTTGGGTGTTGGGTTTTGCCCTCCTGTCGGCAGGAGATGAGCCCTAGGGCTGCATTAGGCAGAAAGGGACCTTTGACAGAGACCCTGCTCCTTCTGAGAAATGGGGAATTAGAAATACTTCCATCTGGCATGGAAAACTGACAGGAGCCCATCTAAGGAAGGTAATAGGTGGAAAGTATTGCCTGTAAGAAATGAAAGACCTAAACCTGGACCACTTCCTGTATAAGTACCGCACGCTAACCGATTGCACCACTGGAGCTCCTCCTGGACCACTTCCTGGAGGAGGTTTGGTATCAGATTATAAAATACTAACAGTATCTCCTTGTTAAGCAGGAATTCCAATCTGAGAAGTTAACAAAAAAACTTCTCTGAAGTTGGAGAAATCCACAAAATGTCGTTGAGTAGCCAATGTAAACTCTTCCTGATGGCTTTACAATCCAAGGCAACACAAAACAACTCCCTCTGAAGAAAATCTCATCATCCAATAATAGAAACCACACAAGGATACAACACAACAAACTGAAGAATAAATACCCCTAAATTCTAAATACTAGATCAATCTGAAATACGTTTAAAAATAAGAATATTTTAAATGTTAAATCATTATAAGAAGCAGAAACAAGAGGCAGGTACAGGCAATATGGAAAAAAAAAGATTTAAAACATCTAAGAATCATTATATCATAACTATAATTTTGGTAAAGAAACAAATGTTGTGGCAAGGACAGAAATGTTTACATTTTACAAAGGGAAGGAGGGATTGAAAATGCAATGGTGAGCAAAACAAATGGTAAATATGTTGGTGTAAATAATACGTAATGATTGACAGAGATCCTATGACAAGCCCTTCATGAGCTTAAAAAGAAGCTAGAACAACTGGACAGTGAGAGGAATGAGTTTTAAGTTTGCTTGTATTATTTGGTAAGAGCTTAGTGATAACAGTTATCCTTGGATTTTGCTAAATTACAAATTTACGTTAAATATTTAAGAGTAACCACTAAATAATAGAAATAGAACTACAATTTCCAAGTCAAGATAAGGGGAAAAACTGGAGGGAGAATAAAGAAAATGGAATCAATCCAATTGAAAGAACATGAGGATAAATAAAGAAACAAAAGAAATGCAAAATAAATAGAAAACACGAACTAAGATGATAGAAATAAAAAACAACAAAGTCAGAAATTACAGTGAATGCAAAATGATTATAGTCATCTGTTAAAGGACTTACAGATCAGATGAAAACTCAAAATCCAAATATATAATATTAGTATAATGCTGAATGAGATCATCAGATTGCTGGATGGTAGGTATGTTCGACATGATACTTTTTATGTAAAAATATACGATACACAAAATAGCACTATGTATTTTTGTGGATACAAAGGGAGGAAGTAAAGGGACAGAAAATAAGAACAAGAAGGCTACATACTGAAGGCAGAAATATGGTTGGGTCTGGCTAGGAAAATAATGGAATGGAATTAAGGGGGATGACCACAATATTTTACTTGTGTAAAAAATTTGAAGCAATTATGGAAAATGTGAGTATTTGTTAAATGTGGGTGGTGAGTTCATGTATGTTTGAGGGGCAGGAGGGAATGATAGCCTGTGCTATGGGTTCTGGAGCCAGACTTTCTGGCCTCAAATCCTCAAAGCCCTTCTATTTATAAACTGTAGGAACCTGGACATTTACTTCACTTCTTTGTGTCTTAATCTCATCACCTGCAAAATGAGAAAACAAAATAAGACCTCCTAGAACTGTAATAAAAACTGCATGAGTAAATACTATGCATAGAAATCATTCAATAGTCTCTGATACATAGTTCTGAGGGCTGTTGTTAGCTCTATGTTTTTCACATGATTGAAATATTTTGTGTTAAAAAAGAGAATTCAAAGAAATGAAAGAGTTAAGGAGTATGTAAAATTATATAAATCTGCAAATTGTAATCAAGATAATATTTACCTTAAAAGCTTAAATTGAAAACACTGATCAAAATTCTTCTATGACACACCAAGGAGTTTTTAAGGCCTCAACATTAAAGAGAAAATCTCATGAACGTTCTATCTAATCTGTTTTCCCATTTATAACAATAAAGATGATCCACATGCAGAATGGGTTTTGTGTGGATACATACTTGCAACGAGTGCTCTCTTATCTTTTCATTGAGAAACAAAACACAGAGATTCTTTTTGGTGGGGAGGGCCAAAGGGAGAATAAGAGAGAGAATCTTAAGCAGGCTCTACGCCCCGTGCGGAGCCCTCTGTGGGCTCGATCTCACCGCCCCATGCGGAGCCCTCTGTGGGCTCGCTCTCACCACCCTGAGATCATGACCTGAGCCGAAATCAAGAGTCGGATGCTTAATCGACTGAGCCACCCAGATGCCCCCAAAACGCAAAGATTCTATAATTAAACTATTTTTTAATATAACAAAGTGCAAGGTTTAAAACAACAAATAAAAAATGATTTTTTTCTATTTTTGGTTCTGTAACATGTAGATATAATGTAATATATATTTTAATGTGTAGTTGTTTTCCCAAACATACATATGGCGATTTAAAATTTCACTTGTTGACAAATCATATCTTTTGTTACTAGGATGTGTCAGATATAAATGGCAAACTGTTGATTTTTTTTAAATAGGTTATGGGTGGTAAAGTCAAGCTGGCCTCTTCTCCAATGTTTGGGAAAATCATTAACTATGGTTAGATCTATCCCTGTGCATTGAACCCTGGGACATATGCTTCTTGGAATTGGCTGTGAGAGAAGCAGGCTGTGTGTGTGTGTGTGTGTGTGTGTGTGTGTGTGTGTGTGTGTGTGTACATGGTGTCTGGAATTAGAGTGATCACCCTTGAGAGTATCATCTGAGCTCGTCTGAAAACACTGGTTCATGTATTTGTCCATGGAATTTTTCATCTATGTGTCTATGATGGTCTCCCATTATTTCTCACAGTGGAAGTTCCTTGCACTTCTGCTTCAGTTGCTTTCACTGAGAACATCCCAAAGTGAATTTGGGGTATTGCATACAATCCATATTTACATCACAAGTGTACCCTGCATTTGATAAGTATTTCTGCTTCTTTTTTGTGTATTATAATATCAGGTAATAAGTTAATTGCATCGTTATAATTTGTGTAGATTATATTTTTCAATGGAATTTTAATAATCTTTATTAATATACAGTGGTGATACGTATAATCTATTAAAAAATACTTTCCCCATTTTCAACTGAACTAATTGGAAATAGCTTGTAAGTATCTATTTCTACTTATGAGTCCCTTAGGTGTCCAGGATCCTAGACTTGCAGCTACTGAACTTTCTGATACTGTCATTTTAGAGATAAAACCTGAAATCCAGAGATAGGAAACCAGTTCATTGAACAAATATGTGTTTTGTTCCTATGCTGTGTTAGTGGGTACTTTGTTATGAATAGGTATATTGTGATGGATAAAACCCACATGGTCTCCCCGTCATGCCATAGTCTTCTGCAGTTTTCCAGAGGGGGAAATAGATATTAAGCAAATAAAATATATTCTAATTACAAATTGAGATAAGTGTTATGAAGGGGGAAAACAGTGTGTGCTGACAAAGAATATGAATATGAATATGGAAATGAATATGATTTAGATTTAGATTGGGATCCTAGTCAAGACCTCTGCGAAGTGATACTAAAGCTGAGACTTGAAGAAATCAATCCAGGCAGAGGGAATTGCATGTGCAAAGATCCTTAGGTCTGAAGAAAAGAAGGCGTGTGTGCCTAGAGCTTAGTGAGCCAGGAAGAGAGTAAATTGAGATGATGATGGAATGGTAGGCAGGAGCCAGATGGTGCACAGCTCTCCAGGCCATGCTGAGGGTTTGGCGTTTTATTGTAAATGAAATGGGAAGCTATTAAAGGGTTTAAGTAGGAGAGTGACAAGCTCCAATTTATATTAAAATATAACCTCCACTGTAGTGTGGTTTGGAAGGGAAAATGGGTAAGAGTATTAGTGAGGAATCTAGCCAGAAGCTGCTGAGGCCCTGGATGAGGTGGTGGCTTTGGGGATGGAGAGGAGCAAACAGTTGGGATCAGACCCCTGTTGTCTGGACCCCCCCGCCCGCCACACCGGCCCATGCTCCCCACTACACCACCCTGCCAGGCCTGAACTAGCCACTGAGTTGAAGCTGATTAATGTGCTCTTGGAGTGTTAAACGGCTCTTCTGCAGAAGGTATCATTACCTCTTCAACTCACTCTGGTTGACTCTGCAAGTTTTTCTTAGTGGATGTTGTAAAAAAGATGGCAGACAAAGATCACGTTTTACAACAATAGCATTTTACCTGCAGGTAATTTAGATTTGTGGTGTATGAGGGAATTCCCCAGGCATGCCAGCCTGGATGAACAGATCTCCCTTGAGATACAGGACAGTTTTAGGACCGGTCCGACTTTGTGCAGCATCTCTGATGTCAGGAAACTGTCATGCCTGTGCTATTCCAAATAATGTGTCCTGTTCAGTTATTTCTGGTGCCAGAAGATGTCCATGTGACAAAGAGGCTCTAAGACTGTAACTGAGAATATTTTTCTATGCCAAGCGAGGATGCTTTCATTACACAAGACTTCTGTATGCATAGAAATGTTTACACTCTCTTCCCCTCACCCCCACCCTTTTTTATACCAAGAGGCCAAGAGTCCTGTGTTCAGCTCCAGTTGAGTCTTGTTTATTCCTGGTCCTTTGCTCCATAGATTTCTACTGTTTTCATGGGCTAATTACAGTTAAGGAAGGAAAGAGAAGTATCAGCATGTTAGACTTCTTGAAGAGACAACTGATGATTAGCAATGTAAGATGTAACGAGGACAGGGATCTGGCTTCAGCACATTTATTCCTATTTGTTTTAGAGCAAGTGACTTAACCTCTGCAAGTCTCCATTTCCTGATCTATAAGAAGATGCCCAATTATAATGCCTGCCTTAAGTTTTTTCTATGAGAATTTAGAGAGATAATCCACACCAAGTGCCTGGTATGTGGTAAATGTTCAGCAACTGTTATCTGTGAATAAAACTCAGGAGAATTTGCTCGTTGCTGCTACTTATCCTAACCATGGGTCTTCCTATCAACTTTAATTCCGTCTGCAGGTTAAGCCTACCATACAGGCATCTACTTCCTGGTCACATAGCACACTGTAATGTGTATTCTTAATTCCTTAGAACAACCTTCAGAAGCAATTCCTAGTCATTCAATTTCAAAAGAGGCAAAGTACGCCTATGCACAAAGAAATTAAATCACCCTTTCGATACCATACAACTAGCGAGGGACAAGGCCAGAATACCTCTGGGAGGTATGAAAAATGGTTTTCATTTGAAGGGGCACAGCACAGATCATCATAGCCCTTTAAAGAGCCTGGACTCCAGGGATTAGAAGATGTGTTGCCACGAGGTTTTCCCCTCTTCTGTTGTTCTGCTTCTTTATCTGTCCAGTGAACCTTGACGTAAATCATCCCAAATGGCTACTCTGGTTCTAAAATCTTAAGATTGTAGGAGAGCCTTCACGTTTGAAATATCTTGTGGTCTGCATCCTCCAGAGCTCATTGGTGAGCTGCCTGGAAGGCAGTGTTCATTCCAGGTCTTCTTTCCTGGGTGATAATCAGGGAGAAACCCTTAGAGTTATGACTCTGAGGTTAACCAGAATCAAACTTCCTTTCATGAATACAAGTCCTTAGAATGGCCTATAAATAAGTTGGCTTCATGGGAATGTTCACAGGAAGCTTTCTTCACCCTCACATTCCATGATATTCTATACTCAAACAGGGCTTTCCTAGAAGACTATGATAGACTTGGATTTGGGGATGGAGAGGTCATGCTTTTTTCTAGAACTTAAGGGAGTCTACACATGCTGCCATCCACCAAGCACCATCAAGCGTCATCAGTCCTGAGGCTGACACCTTTTCTCTACCCTTACTGCCACAGCCTGCCTGACACCCTTATTCTATGTGACAGCTCCCAGAGTGGCTTCTGTGACCACAGTGCACCACTCCAACCCATCCTTCTCTATCATTCCCCACTTTGGCTTTCCAATGGCCCTCATATGTTTCCCCACACTTACAGTCTTTCAGTGTTTTCCCATTGCTCAATACACTGTTGCCTAATGCTTCTCCCACCTGAAGTGGATGGGGCAGGACCAGCTTCTGGCCTGTGGAAAGAAGCTGTTTTAATTTCTGCTTCTGTTTAGTATTGGTCTCTTTCAACATTTCAACTTTTATTTATGATAGACACATAATTTACAGACTAGAACATGCATGTAATTTGTAAATTATATATATGGGCGGGTTGTAGATTTGAACGTTTTCACAGATAAGGATGCCTAATAAAAAGAGTTTGGAGGTCATTGGTTTGAAGGATAAAGTAAAACTTACTAACTTTGCTTAAGGAACTGCAGGTGTCCTGGACCCACATTTTTCTTCTGCTGTCACCTCCAGCCATGGCGTGCGCTTCTTTATTTCCCTGTACTCTGTACCTGTCTGCTCCCTGGAATCCCTGAGCATGCTCAGCTGGACCATTGTTCCTGCTGATGCTGCTTAAAGCAAAGTCCCCCTGCCTATTCAAGTGTAAATCTAAAATGTTTCTTCCTTTTTGAAGAAGCCTTTCTTAACGTACCTCTTGTCCCAGAATCCACCATCCCAGGTAGAATTAGCATCCCCTCTCTGTGATCCCATGGCATTTTGCTTGTCCCTCTGTGACAGCACTTTTCATGATCATTGCTATAATGTTTAGTTGTGTATGTGTCTCTTTGAGGAGGCTGTGTGTGCCTTCAAGGCAGGAAGTACACCTTACTTATCTTTGTACCCAGCACCTTGTGCATGTCAGAAGTCAATAAATGGTGTTTGAGTTATTTTAAATTTTCATGAGCATCTTATAGAGGAGAATCTGGGAGGGAGGGGGCTTATAGTATGAGGAATAAAATTGGCTTTGTACCAAATTCCCATCCCTGTTGGCATTTAAATCCTAGCTCAATTTCCCTGCCCTGCTTCTTCTGCCTTCCCTAGCTCGGACTGCTTCAATGAAGAGCATGCTCTGGACAAGTGTGCCCTTTCTTTCCATTTAGCTTTGAGGCGGCATGAAGGTTAAGGATTGCCCGTCTCAAGGTCACTTGATTCCTATAGAAGTGCAAGGTATCTCAGGGCTTTGGAGACTGTGCAGTTTATGGAGGACACCGCTGTGCTTGTCAGACTGTGTTCAGTGTGCAGGGGCTGAGACTGAGAAAGGGAAGAAACAGACTGAAGGCTGGAGGCGTCATATGATAAGACTGTAAACAGCTTCCTTACAAATCTGGAGCTCCTCTGAAAGTCATAGGTGACAATGAAAAAACTCAGATATGATTTATCTCCTTCTTTCTTTCAACATATGAACACTCCTCATCTACTCTGTGCCTGGCACTGTGTTAGGTGCTGTGACAGAGTGATGAATAATTCAAGGTCCCTGCCCTTGAGGACCTCATCATTCAGCAGCAGAGACAGAAGACAGGGTAAGCTAGCAGCTGAAACAGTGTGGGGAGTCATCTCCTAACCTGTGCACAAGGTGGCTCTGCAGAAGGAGTGATTAATTTTGCTTCAGGCGTCAGGGAAGGCCCTCAGAAGAAGGCTGAGCCCAGAGAAGTCAGGAGGAGTTCTGGGCAGAGGAGGAAGGGTAGGGGTTGTGCATTTCAAGCAGAGGGAACTGAAGCAATGCAAGGGTCTAGATCAAGGGTTGGTGAACTTTCTCTGTAAGGGGCCTGTCAGTAAATAGTTTAGGATTTGCAGGCTGTAGAGTCTTAGTTTCAACCACTTATCTCTGTCGTTGTAGCAGGAAAGTAGCCATAGACAAATATGTGAGTGAATGGGCATGGCTCTTTTCCAATAAAACTTTATTTACAAAATTGGCAGTGACGGGGCTGTAGTTTGCCAGCTCCTGGTCTAGAGAAAGGATCTTTAGAGAACCTTTAATCTGATGGTTCCTAATCTTTTCAAGAATTAGGATTACTTGGCACTTGCTCTCTCCGATGCCTAGAAGGCTCCTCTTAGAGCTTTTCTAAATATCCCCGATGGCTTGCTGTTTCTATTCATTCCGGTCTCTGGGTCACCCTCCTTTAACTACTGTGTCCACAATAGCACACACACCTCCTGTACACTCCATCACTTTTCATTGCTTTCATTTTCAGTGCAGCACCTATGCTAAAACTCTACTTTATATTGATTGTTTTTCTATTTTCCTATTGGAATGTAAGCTTTGTGTCTTATTCTCTGTTAAAAATAGTGGTGTGCTGGAGCCCTTTTTGCTCATCTTTTCCCAGCTCTAGCTCTGCCTTCAGTGATGTTACATGGTAGTGTCAAATCAGCCGTGGTGGGAATATTTACACAGTGGAAATCAGCCCCATGGGAATCAGGTTTGGGGTAATTTTTGTTTTTATTTTGTTTTTTTTTTTTCACAAGCCAGTTTGTTAGCAAATCACTAGTTATCCCCTGTGCCTAGAATAATAACCTCCACAAAGCCCAGTGGTCAATGAATACTTGTTTTTTGAATGAAATGTGCTATTAGTATCTGTTGACTGAGAAAATAGATACGCATTTACAGATACAGAGTCCTTTGCAATTATTATTGCTACACAGGGAGTTCATTGCTGTCAGGTAGATAACTGCTCATGGTATGTCTGTCACCTGTGTGTGACCCATGAGGAGACTGAGGACTTGGGTCAGGACGTCGCTCCCTTTACCCCTCAGGGCAGATTTTGGTGGCCATGATGACACATCTCCAGTCTTCTGCGCTCAGTTCTGCAAGGTGCTCTTTTTCCTGTGTCCACTGCAGTCTGCTGAGTGAAGGCGGGGCCTCTGTCCTGCATCATTTTTACTAAACAATATGTATTTTTAATGAATTCCTCTCACTCAGTGTGCTTGTAATTTCTGCAGTGTGTTCCAAAGCCTGGATAAGTTCTGTTCTCTTTCAAATGTCTTATTGTACCCCATTTCTGATTTGTCTGGGGCTTTGATTTATGGTATGTACACATGCCCTCGTCTGTACCCTTTAGCTGTGATTTGGTCAGAAATGTATCTGTTTATGAACACTCTCCAACCCTAACAGTCGAATTTTGAAATCTGCAGCCATGTGAGGCTCCAGAAGCACTTGACAAGAATCACATTTAACAGCCGCTTCAATCTTCGTTCCTTTAAGTGGCAACATTAAACCTTAATACTGAGGCTTCCTTTCTAAACGCACAGAGACTGATTAGAAAACCCCGTCAAATTACTCCCACAGTCCATGTTGAACATTTACAAAGAGCTGCATTTTCACGATGACTGGTAAACCGTCTTTTTAATTCCCTGTCCTAAGCACACACGAAGATACAGAGGAGCAAACTTGTATTTAGAGGACCATCTGGCTGATCCCAAAGCTTTCCAGGGCGTCAAGGCTGGGGAGGACCTTGCATTGTCCTGCAGACTGCCTTAGCTTTTGCAGACCTCCCTGTCCTTCACAGCTGCTCTGATGTGGAGTTTTTCCTGCTTCTCCCTGTTTGCTTCTTTCCATGATAGAAAACTCACTCTTTAGGCAGCCTGTTCTCTCTTTGAATCCAGTTCATAGAAAATTCTTTTTCACCTGTCTCCCTGTAACTTGCACCCATTGGCCCTAGTTCTAGCCCTGTGGAGCCACTCAGAACAAATTGGCTTCTTACTTCTGTCTGCTGTTAAGAAAGTGAGGGCAGCTCTCACGTCCCCGGAGTCCTGGCTTCTCCAGGCTGCATATTGACTGTTCATTCAGCCATTCTTCACATGGCAGTCCTCTGCGCCCTCCTGATTTGGCTCCTTTCCTTCTGGGCCTGTGCGAGTTTTGCCAGTGTCTTTCTGAAAGTGAGTGAACAGTGTGGAGAGTAACTAGGACCACAGACTCTTAAGTTAAATCTGCCTCTTCATTTACTAGTTCTGTAACTTTGTGTAAGTGAGGTAGCTTCACTGGATCTCCATAATCCCATCTGGAAAATGAGAAAAAAGTACCTTATACACTCAGTTATTGTGAATATTAAATAAAACTACAGAAAAATCATCAGGGGAGTGCCTGGTACAAAGTAGATGTGTTCAAAATACAGCCGTCATCATTGTAATAAGTACTATTAATTCTCTGGATATGGCCTCCATATCAAAGTTTGGATCACGGTTATGTTTTTCATTTTAATTCATGAATCAATTAGTATTTTTCATTTTAGTTCAGTGTTTACATGAGGCACTTTATCTGTAACTTTGAGTGCAAATGTTGAATAGGTGGGCCCTAGATAAATACAATCTAATTGTAGTATCAAAGATATTTATTGTGTATATATGTACTTCTTGCACAGTTTCCTAAAACCCCTTTTCTTTATCGTCCCCATACTCTAATAAATGATAACACAACTCAGTGCTCTCCCTCCTCGCTTCTCTACCTTCTTGTTCCCCAAGCCCCTAGATTGCACAAGATATAGATTATGTCTTAGCTGCTCTTTGAAAGGAAAGGATGATGTTCATCCAGTGTATAGGAGAGGCGTTCTCGTCCTAAATCAACTATGTGTTAGCTGGATGACCTTAGACAAGACACTTTCCCTCTGAGCCTCAGCTTTTTTTTTTTTTTTTTTAATCTTTGACATTGTTGAAGGAAGGTATTTTATTTTCTGCCATCCCGTGGTCATCCTGAGATGTATGATCAGGCCCCCATCATTCCAGCCTGCTCTGGGTTTCCAGTACATACCTAGGTAACTGTTCCCCTGCACTACATGTTAAAGCAGCAGGAGTGTCTAGAGAGCTCTTCCAGATCCCAGCTCTCCTGAGGGGCCTTGAATTCAAACTGCTGTGGAAATCGCCATGTCATCCTGAAGGGAAGCAGTGTTGAGCCTGAGTTCCTATCCTTTACCTACTTTCTCACCCAGCCTCTTTGAGAATTAAATTCCTAACTTGCTTTGTGGCTGTAATTATCACTAAATTTCTTATTTTAGAATGGTTTGAAATTTATAGAAAAGTGAAGCCTGTACAAAGAGTTCCCATATAAACTACACCCAGATTTCCATATTAACATCTTACATTGGTTTGGTATATTTATGAAAATTAACAAATCAGTATTGATACATCATGATTAACTAAAGTCTATAATTTATTCAGATTTCCTTAGTTTTAACCTACTATTCATTTTTGGTCCCAGGATCCCATTTAGAATATCGCATTTCATTTAGTTGTCATGTCTCCTTAGACTCCTTTTGGCTGTTACATTTTCTTAGACTTTTTTTTGTTTTTGATGACCTTGACAATTTAAGTGTTCCTAGTCAGCTATTTTGTAGAATGTCCTTTAGTTGGTGTTTGTCTAGTGTTTTTCTCATGATCAGACTGGGGTTATGAGTTTTGGAGATAATCACGGAGGTAAAGTGCCAATCTCATCACATCATATCAAGGGTACATATTATCAGCATGATTTATGACTGTTGACAGTAACCTTGATCACCTTGCTGAGGTAGTGTTTTTTTTGTCAGGTTTCTCTGCTGTAAAATTACTCCATCCCCTCCCCCTTTTCCTATTGTACTTTTTGGAAGGATGTCACTATGCAGGACCAATGGAAGTTTATTTCCTGTTCACCTGTCCAAAATGGGTATTTCTGATGGCTGTTGTCTTTTTTCTATCAGTTATTCAGAGGTCCAGCATTCTTCTATTTTGTTGACATCCCTAGGGCTTTGTCATCTAAATCCAGCCAGCATTAAGAGAATGTTTGCTTTTAAAAGCCTCGGCCTGAAAATGGCACACATCACTTCCACTTACATTCCATATGACACTCATTCATCTGCCAAACCTAACTGCAAGGGAGGCTAGGACATATGGTCTAGCTGGGTGCCCAGGAAAAAGAGGAAATGGATTTGGGAGAAAAGCTAGCAGCATTTGCCACACCATTTTAGAGTACAAAGATAACTAACCAAACCCCTGCCACCTCACCATCTAATAATATAGCCATCATTTCATTAAAAAAATAATAATAATAGAAGAACATTATCTTAGAATCAAGTAGAATCATATAAATTCGAAAATATCTATTATTTATCTGTCTCGAATGCCCTTTCTTTGTTTTTGTTTTTGGCTTTGTTTTGATTTGTTTGTTTTTGCCTATTAAAATGCCACTTACTCTTCCAAGTGATGGATGAGGTGCCTTCACCCAACCTTGAGACAGAATTAGTCCCTTACTCCTTGGTGCCATCATGCCACTCTGCTTCTATCCCTTATTTAACACCTACCCCACACCGGTATTATACATAAATACGTTTCACACATTAGACTGGGTGCTCCATGAGGACAGCACAGGAATTATTCATCTCTTAGATCCCCAAGTATTGTCTGACAAATAAAAAGCAAATTTGTTGAGTGCCTGAGGATTTTAGATGTACCAAAAAGTGGTCTCATTTTTTTAACCTCTTTCTTTAAAATACAACAAAACATGTCCTCTCCACACCCCATTATAAAAATGATCCACACTTATGATAGCCAAGCCTTCATGGAGGAGATGGTCTTGAGCTGAGCCCAGAAAGGTTGGTAGGGTTTGATAGATGGTAATCAGGGTATAGGCAGGCCTGGCTTTCTATGACACATCCTAGGTTCAGGGCATTTGTTCAATAGATGGTCGTGTCTCCTTTGAAACAGCTAGAGTACAAGGCATTTGCTTTCATAGATCATCACATAATTAAAACTCAGACTCCAGGCTTGTTCTGGCACTGCTTTTGGGCAGTCAGGGATGGTATAAAAGCCTGATGCTCATTATCTTGAATAGGATTTACCAACCTGAATTCCCAGGGCACCAAGAGGGGGATAGCTTCACCATAGCAAAAGAAGTGTTTAATTACAGCTACAGAAAGAGGAGCATGAATAAAACAAACAAACTTTTGCTGGCATTAGTGACTCAGCTGCCATGCATCTCATTACCAACCAAAACATGACTTCTTTAAGTGACCTTATCAAGCTTATTAGAAATAAAATACCAAATATAAGACAGTTGTCCCTTTCTTCTGTCTTTTTCTATCCTCTACTCTTAGCCCACTGTTTACTTTAATGACTTACAAGCTTAATTAACATTTCACTGAAACGGAAATCAGAAGACGTTTGATTTTCATCATTAAAAAACAGACCTTTATGAGGATTTATATTCTTAATGGATTTCAAATCATACTATCACCTATATTTATTCATTGAAATTCTCAATGGTTATAGTTAGCATAGGAATTATTTTTCCCTTTATATAGGTATGACAACTGAGCCTTAAATGTAAAATGACTTCCTCAGGACCACATGGCAGTTGTGGTTCAAAGCTGGGTCTTCTGGCTGCATACATAGAATTAAGTGTGCATATTAGCACCTGTCTGTCAATCAGCCTCATGGCAGAGGCTCACATGTTCTTTTTATTTCCCTTGATTATAAAAATGATCTGCAATTATGATAGCTAAGCTTTCTTAGAGGAGGTGATCTTGAGTTGAGCCTAGAAAAGTTGGTAGGTAGGGTTTGATAGTGGTAATAGCGGTCCAGGATATTATTTTACAGTGATCTTAGCTAGCTATGTGTTCCTCCAACTTGTCCCTAGTATGTCAGACTGGGTGAGCCCATGGAGGCAACACACTGAACATGAAGCCATTCCTTGATTTCTGCCACCACCCAGGGCAGAGGATTCTAAGGTACTCCAGGTCAATAGGTACTTATAGAAGGGATCTAAAGATATTTCATTTTCACTTCAGATGGTGTTGATAATTGGAAATTAGGACCCACAAAGTAAATAAATTGAATTTATTTAACACACATATATAACATACAGTTATCAATCAGAATGCCTAATTTCCAGTTCAGTTCTTTTTTTTCATAACCCTGCTTCCTTATTCCCAATTTTTTGGGCATCTTTTCTGCTTCTTAGGCTTGCTTTGAAGAAGACATGTTTATATAGGCATTGACTCATATTCTTGAATATATGTGATCAAGCCGTATGTGAAAAAGTTTAACCACAGACATATGCTGTAGAGAGCAGGTCCCTTTCCCAGAGAGCTAAGTGCACTGAATCCTTAACTAGAATTCTTATTTGGAATTAAACATCAATAATGTGTTTTGTTTAACACACTATACCTAGCATATTGCTTGACAAAAAAGAGATTTGGAGTAAATATTGGTTGAATAAATGGGGGAAGGAATGAAATTGACTATCAGTTGAAATTTGGTGATTGTCCTTTTGAGGATAGTATGTTGTTACCTCAGGGATGCATTAGACTACTCTAATTTTTGCCCAGTACTGAAGTAGAGACAGAGATGGTGATGATGTTGTAGAAAATGAATTGTTGGCAGCCAGCACCACAACGAGAAAGCTTTAAATATTTATGTTAGCTGATACATAAAAATCCAAATGTGGTATACAAAGTTTCAGCTTGATGCTATTAATGTGTAGGGAGTTTTCAAAAGCTGAGGACCACTCCTAGTTTGAAATACTTAGAGAAATATGTATGAATTTATTTATTTATTTATTTGTTTGTTTGTTTGTTTGTTTATTTTGTACTGGAAAAATGACTTTTGAAGTGCTGGGGCTCCTCTTTGGTGAGGTATTTATTGAAGGTGAAATCTGTTTTCACATACATTTCATGACCATGGGGGTTTTGCTTTTTCCTGTGGTTCTCATACAAGCCATTCTTTCTTTCTGGCTGAACTTGACCAGCATTTCAAAATCCAGAAGTTTCTTAGGGATAGTTGACATTGAGCCCAAATAGAAGTCTTCCAGGGCCTAATTTTGACTGTTGGAAGCTTAGGAATTATAGTGGCAGTTTGGTCTAAATAGTGATTCTGGAATGGGACCATAAGCTTGGTGGCATCTTGCAGTCAGACACTAGATGCATGAGGGAGAGAAATAATTCACGTTTTTAGTATTTTGGTTTACTGCTGTATAGTATTATGGCTCTGCCTCTAGAAGGAAAAAGAAGAGTAAAGATATGTTACTGAAATGCGCCCTTTCCAAATGTTTATTTCAATATTTAAGACTTTGGCATTTGTGAGTTTACTTAGAGAATTTTTGGACAATTTGCAAGTGTGTATTTTTATAAACAAAATAAGAATTTGAATAATCATTTCATTTTGTTTTGCAGAACCCCAGCTGAAAGGAATTGTGACAAGGTTATTCAGCCAGCAGGGATATTTCCTGCAGATGCACCCAGATGGTACCATTGATGGGACCAAGGACGAAAATAGTGACTACAGTAAGGATCATTAGCTTCTTGCAATCCCATTATGATCAAATGTATGGCCCAATGTGCCTTAGACTTAAGGTGTGGCCAGGCTGCCTTTTGAACTGTTTAACTGCTAATAAGCTGGTGTCTTATCTTTTATCCTTTTTGCTATGATTCCCCCTAGTAAAGAGACAGTTGGGAGGTTACATACTAAATGAGAAGGTAGGAGGCTTGAAGGAGTTCCAAATAGTCAATGGATAAGAATATCCTCCCACTCCAGGGTTTGTAGTCAGTATGGTGATAAGTATTTGTAGGAACAAGGCAGACCTTCCAGCACAAGATGGTGTTTTAATCCTAGAACCAAATAGTAAACATGTTATAATAATTCTTGGAACATCATTTCTGGCAGACCAAAATTACTTCTTAAGGTAAACATTGAATACATACATATGTCTGTTACATATAATTTCATTTTGATTGAGGACAAAATTATTGATTTTAAAAGGAAAATATATTTTTTCTTTTATATTGATTTAAAAAGAAAAATAGTGTGATGATGTTTTGGTAATAACAGGATAATAAAAACCGGTAGACCTGAAATTTTGCTTGTAAGTTTTTTAAATAAAATGCCAGATATTCAAAGTTTGTTAATAATATCCCTGGAATTAGTTTTTAACTAACTTAAGTATAGAGTTGACATGTTTAATAACTAAGCAAAATCATCAAGGTATGACAAAGTATATTTGCATTTCAGAAGAATTTTGAATACAAGCCTCAGAGCCAAGAGTGATCAATCACTCACATCATATCTTTTCATTCCTGCACAATCATATACAGATACTCAGGGGGAAATTCACGTTATCTTAAAATTATGCAGGGTGCCATATTGTTTCCTAAAGTTTGTCTGTATTCACTGCTAGATCGTTAGTGTTGAGCACATAGTAAATACTCATCAAGTATATGTCCCATTGAGTTGTCTTCTGATGGATGTGATTTTGTGGTCAGTGTGACAGTCTACCAAACTGCATAAGATAGTCCAAGGAGCCTTATATTTTATGGTAAAATAGCTTTTAAATTAAAGTTAAAGATTTGAGGGAAGATCTGCAATTCCAAAAGTGTGAAAATGTTCTTGTCCACCCCTTCTAAATCATTCTTTGTTCACTTAATATTATACATTATAAAATATGAATTACAATACAGAAAATATCTTATTATAAAAAATTGCATCCCAGTTTCCTGCAGAGTTGATTAGCCTATTGTGGTTTGCATTGTTGGTTTGTGCTTGTTTGTAGGAATGCATTCTTTATGTTATTGATTTATTGATTTATTTATTGGAATGCATTCTTTAAATGATTCATGTTTTCATCTGGGTACAGAAGACTGAGCATGCCTTTCTCTCCGGGTAAGATTTTCATCTGTTGCATCTGTACTTGCATGGAGATTTAGTGATGCTACAGGTATTGATGGAAAGAATCAGAGAGATTGCTTAGTTGTGTCACCTATGCTGTCTGGAGTTCTCCCTTGATCTGTTTCTTTTTCTATAAAATGAGGTGACTGGAGACAATAATATGACTGTCTCCTGTCAGCATCATCCATCCAACTTTTTAAAAAATTGAAAAATTATCAATTGAGGAGGATAGATTCAGTCCCCAAGTAAGTTGAATAACTATGCATGGTTCCACACTATGCTGCCATAACCTGGACAGCTATCCTGCAGATGTATGACATTTATCATGGGTTTGTGGTGGAAGGGCAGGGGCAAAAGTGTGGGTTCAACTGACAAAAATCCTTCCTTCACCATTTCATAGAAAAATAATTGAAAATTGCTCTCTCTGCGGATGCTGGGTCAATGCCTGATGTAAAGCCACACACACACATACATTTATGCACATGTGTATGTACAAATCTATATGCCTATATATGTATGCATAATGCCATTAGGCATAACACACATATTGAGGGTGACACATTTTGTCAAATACTTTTAGAAACTGAATTCATACATTTAAAAATAAGATAAGCAACTGCACATACCTTTTGATATATTGGTTTTAAAAATAGTTTAGATATACAAAATAATAAGACTAGAATAAATCTATCTGGATACCCAGTCCCTGGCATAAAATTTAGTTAAAAAATATCAATACACTTGAACCCACTGTGTGCTTTCCCTGGTGGAGACCTGCTTCCCTTCAGTACTAGTACAACAAACCTGAATTTAGCGTTGTTTATTTCCATGCAGTTTTAAAAATATATTTTTTCATATATGTAAACTTAAACCATTTGTAATACTGTTTTGCATGTTTTTAAACTTTTAATAAGTGAGAGCATATACTGTTCATAACTTCTGTGTACTTTTCCTCCCTAATATTATGGTTGTGAGCTGCATATATGGTGATATATCTGCTTTCTATTGTTCATTTTCATTTTTGTAAAGTATCTCTTTGCATGAATATACCCAAATACATTTATCCATTCTCTTTTTGGTGGATAATTGTCATTTCTATTTTAAGGCAGCACAACTATATTTCTTATAGATGTTGAAAAGACCTTCCCTAACCATCCCTTATAAAATGACACACCTTACCTTGGCCCTCTTTATTTTGATATCCCCCCTTTTTTGTATTCATAGCTCTTATAGCCACCATACGCACACACACACACACACACGCACGCACGCGCGCACACAGTTGCTGTTTGTTTATTTTTTATCTTCCTTTTTCTCCCAGGAGAATGTAAGTTCCATGAGGGAAGAGATTTTGTTTTGCTCTTTGATGTATCTTTAGAATGATCTCTAATACATTGTAAGTGCTCAACAAAAATGGAATGAATGAATGAATGAATGTCCCCTTGTGTATATATACAAAAGTTTCTGAGTCATTGGCTAAATACTCCACCCACCCACATATTATTTTAACTTTTTCTTTTGAAATAATTTTAGACTTCAGAAAAATTACAAAGTAATACAAGATATTCCTATATACTTTTCATCCAGTTTCCCCTAATGGTATCATTTTATGTAACAACAGTAAAATTATCAAAACCAAGAAACTGGGATGCCTGGGTGGCTCAGTCGCTAGTGTCTGCCTTCAGCTCAGGTCATGGTCCCAGGGTCCTGGGATCGAGCCCTGCATCAGGTTCCCTGCTTAGCGGGAAGCCTGCTTCTCCCTCTCCCACTCCCCTCTGCTTGTGTTCCCTCTCTCATTGTCTCTCTGTCAAATAAATAAATAAAATCTTAAAAAAAAAAGAAAAAAATAAGAAATTGACACTGGTACAATACTATTAACTGAGCTATAGATTTAATTCAGATTTTGCCAGTTTTTCAATTAACACACTTTCTTCTGATTCCCCAGTCCCCCCCACATATTTTCACTGAAAAAATTTCCAGTGAAAGCAAATAATTTTTATTTATACTTTTTCTTAGTGGGGATGAAGGGTAAAAATATCAGAGGAGGATTTAAATTCTACTCAATTTTTAAATAGAAAATTATAAGCCTCTAAGATGTGAAAATGACTTTTCTTTCTCTATTTTGTGTAGGCAGGAGTAAAACCATTTGATTGTTTAAAAAAAAAATCTTGTTACTATGAGCATCTGTCAGAATTGTGCTGTTCAGTTCACTAGACATCATTAGGTCCAACCAACCTTATCATGGTATCTTGCATTGAATTGATAAAGACACCTGTTCTTTTGTTCATGAAGAAAAGACTAATTACATGTAATTGAGTACAAAAACAAATGGGTTTGTCAGCAGCAACAGATAAGAATCTCTGCAAATGTAATGATAACAAAAGATACAAAACTGTGTTGGAACACTGGCACAAAAAAAGACAATTGCAGTTTGGAAAGTATTAATAGGAATATTTTACATAAAATTAGAAAGGTAATTATTCTGCTTTACTAGTTGCCATAGGAGAAGATGCATTTGAAGAGGTCAAACATGCTGGGGTGGAAACAATTAAGATATTATAACCAAATGTATTGTTCTCTTTCCCCCTGAACAAAATATATGAACAGTGATTTGAGTATGGAATGCGCTGCCTCATAAATTAGTACAATGGTGAAACTGGAGATATTCAATCAGATGCTGTACTGGCACTTGCAGGGGGTTTCACAAGAGAACCCTGTTGGTGTGGGAAGGGGGAAGAAGGTGGTGGTGACTGGGGTAATTTCAGGGCTCGGTGGCTTTTAAGGTCTCCTTCAGTACTGAGATTTATTTTTTAAATTTTATTAAGGTTTTTAATTTTAATTCCAGTATAATTAACATCCAGCGTTATATTAGTTTCAGGTATACGATATAGTGATTTGACAATTCTATACATTACTCAGTGCTCATTGTGATAAGTGCAGTCTTTAATCCTCATCACCTGTGCCACCCATCTCCCACCCACCTCCCCTCTAGTAACCATCAGTTTGTTCTCTATAGTTAAGTGTCAGCTTCTTGGTTTCTCTCTCTCTCTCTGTTTCCCTTTGTTCATTTGTTTGTTTCTTAAATTCCACATATGAGTGAAATCACATGGTATTTGTCTTTCTCTAACTTATTTTCTAACATTATACTTTCTAGCTCCATCCATGTTGTTGAAAATGGCAAGATTTCATTCTTTTTTATGGCTGAATAATATCCCATTGTATGTATATTCCTCATCTTCTTTATCCATTCATCTCCTGAGGCACATTTTGTTGTGGAGTTTATTCTGCCAGTCTTTGGGTTGTTTTCTGAGTTATTTACACTTGTGTGTTAACTAGTTGTATCCATGGGATGAGGTGAGCCTAGGGTCCTTCTACTCTGCCATCTCCCCTGGGAATCCCAGTCCTGAGATTCTTTTAAAAATTATTTTGAATAAATAAGATAAGTATACAGTATAAAACCATAAAGGTGCAAAAGGGTATGCTGTTGAGAAAGACCAAAACAGTCCCTGCCAGGCAGGAGCTGACTTGGCAGTCCAGCAGGCCTTGGGGTACTTCTGTTGAATATAGACAATTTCACAGAACACCCAATCAGACAAGGCCACTGTGATTGTTCTGAATTAAGACAAAAACACAACCACTCTGTAATCATGTCTGAACACAGGCAAAAAGAAGAATGTTGTCCAAACTATAAAATGATCAAATATTTCTCTATCCTGGCTTATATCAGTGGCTGCTTACTAATTCACCAAACACAGCTTTAACTTGCTCTGCTCTTGTCTTATAGATAATATTTATTAACATACCCAGTCATACAATGACACTCACTTCCTTAGAGCATCCAATTGGGAGTAAATCTACATTTCTTTGCGCCCTCCCTAAAATTGCCTAACCCAAGACTAAATCCTCTAAGTTCTTTCTTACATCCTCTTACTAAGACATCCCAGCTCGACCATGGAGTGCATTTTTCCTCCTTGCCTTAAGTCATTAAACCCAACTTTGTTCAACCATGGGTGTGTTTCTTTCCCTGGGAGACACTGACATAGTCAAAAACAATTTCTGTTTTTCTTCTCTCTGCCCCTGGCCACATTTCTTGGCATTCTTCTGGATGTAGTCTGTGCATTTATCAACATATACAATGCTCTATGTTTATATTGATATCATCTCTCTCTCTCCATCATCCATCTAACTTATTCAGTATCTTTTTAAACTTAAATTGTTATATCTATGAGATTTTTCCTTATTAGTATATATTTATGTGGAATTTATTTAACCTAATTCTCTGTTGAAGGCCATTTCAGTTCTTATATTTTGCTAATGCAAACAACACTATAAAAAATATCCTGGTACGTAAGTAATTTTGCATGTGCACAAGTGTACTTACAGGATGGATACTTAGAAGTGGAATTCCTGGGTCAAGGGTATATGCTTTTTTAATTTTGAAAGATATATATTTGTTCTCCATCATACAAATTTACATTGAGGATGTCTATTTCCTTATGTTCTAGGTCAGTACAATGTGTTATCAAACTTCTGGTTCTTTGTTACCTAAAAACATAAACATTATTTGTCTTATTATGAGTTAGGTTGAGCACTTATTCATATATTTTAAGAACCATCGTCACTTCTTTTTCTATAAAATATCTGTTTATGTCTGTAGGCTATAAACCTACATTGTAGGAAATCTATTTACATTTTAAAAACTCAGCTCTTTGTTATATGAGTTGTACGTTTTTACTCATTTTGTTGCTTGTCTCTGAATTTACTTGGCTGTGCTTATTTATTTTATTTTATTTTATTATAAATATGCTTTTACACCCTCAGCTTCTCTTTCCTGTTTAAAAAGGCCTTATTCATTCCAAGATGATTTTTTAAACAATCTCCTGAGCTTTGTCTTAATAAATTATTGTTTGACTTTTGTGCTTAATATTTAATTAATATGGAATCTGTTTCTTGAGATCTTTTGATTCTAGACCTCTAGTATTTTATGTTGTTGACTACTGATTACAAATCAAACACAGTTTATTCAGATTTTATGAATAAACTAAATTTCTCATGAGTTCAGCATAAAGAAACATTTCAAAATGGTCTGTATCTGAGTTTCAGAAATCCAATTGGAAACTTAAAAATGTAGTCATCCAGTTATGTTTTCTATACAATACCAAACATATGATGTTTTGATACCACCACCAGCCACAAGTATATAGACACAGCCGAAGCCAACAGAAGTTCTGTATTGCTAAACTATCAACAGAAACATGATCCACATGGTTAGTTGGGAAAAATTATCAAGGACATAAGGGATGCTGTGAAGAATTATAAGGAAGTTTTTCTCCCTAACCAGGGACCTTCCTGGACAAGTTTATCTCTTACACCTACTAGAGCGTACACATTATAGTTTCCATGGGAAAGTAAGGGCTATGCCATATCCAATTATAGGGTTAATATTTTCTTCTACTATCATCTGTCCTTTAAGAATATGTCATCAATTTGTATGTGCGAAATCACACCTATAAGTTGGATGAAAAGAAAAAGAAATGTGTGTGTTATCCTGCTAATTTTCTTTAAGCAAGATTATTTACATAATCTTAAGCAATAGTGTGGTAATGTTGTGACTCTTACAGTGGCATATTTTTTCAATATCAAAATTAATATTTATCCTGAGCTTATGAATGTAGTTACTTCACTTGATATTTTTAATAAAGAAAAAATGCATTTTAATTTTAATCGCTAGAAGAGTAATGAACATTTGTTAGAGATTTGTTTTTGTTGACTATGCTTTAATTTTAGAGTATGCTTCCAGATAATATTTGTGGAAAGCATGAACAAGAACCAATCATTTCCTTGAATAGTTTACCTGCTCACATAAAATCACAAGGGAATAACTTTCTAAACTTTTTGTAACCTTGACCTCTTTCCTTCTTATTAGTCTTGTATTTCTTTTCGATCCTAAGACTTCTGTTCTCATGTGTCCCTCTAGTCAGTAAAGGAAAACATGAACCATTTGAAATTATCCTTCTCCTTGGTTGCTCTGTGACTGTTTATGGGCATATTTATAGCATATTTATAGGCTGTATGCATAGTGGTTAAGAATCTGACAGGAGCTACTTAACCAAGTGTATTACTAGAAGGAGCTGAGGCCTGAGATTTTCTTTAATCTACTCTTGGCTCTATGAGGTAACCAGTGCATTGACCTTGAGCAAATCACATAAAATTCCTCAGATTTAAATGATATCTGATTGTACAAAATTAGAGGGACAGAGAATCTCTCAGATTTTAGAAGCCTTTCCGTTCTCATGTGGAAGGGAACGTATGCTCAGAAAAACTGACTGGCGTCTTCCATTTCCCATTTCAGAACAATACCATTTGTTCTGAAAGCTATTATATCACCAGCAGGAAATCTTCAATTTACAAATCCCTATGTGATATCCTCAAGGTGTGTATAAGGATCTGGAGAGTCATGCACGTAAATGATAGAACCAGAATTTGAATCCAGGCTATCTGACCTAAAATTCTGTACCTTTAGCTTAGTTATTTAACCTCTTCACAGCTTAATCCCCTCATTTGTTCAGTGGGAATGATAATAGAATTTACATCATAGGGTTGTTGTGCAGATGAAATGGGTTGATTCATGAAAAGTACTTAAAATTGTGCCTAAAACACAGTAACTCCCAATAAATATTGTTAGTTGTTGTTGCTATTACTATTATCTTCATCCACATGGATGAAAGAGTACTTGTTTACAAGGAGCTCATAGACAGAAGCCATTTCAACAAGTAGAATCCTTAATGGCGGCAGCTGATGTTATGCGAAAGAGTGTGGAAGTGCTGAGCTGGGGGATATTGAAGAGTACTCTAAGTCAGTGGTTCATACAGTGTGTAGTCCCCAGACCATTTCCGGCATCAGCATCATCTGGGAACATTCTTGAGCCTCAACGCTAGACATATTGAATTAGAACTCTAGGCTGTGGCTCAGCAATCTCTGTTTCGACAAGCTCTCTGGATGATTCTGATGCACTGCAGTAGGTATGACTGGTAACTCTCCTCTGCCCCAGGATTTGGAATGTTCACATTTGCTGATCAAGGCAGTCTCTGTCTTGGGACTGCTACACATACTTCTACTGGTACCTGATTTCTAATGTAATAGGGAAAGCATAGGTTTGTAGGCATCCTGCAAAGCACGATGAAATTCAGACTTTGTAGTGTCTCAAACATGTGTGAAATCAGTTATTTTTGAAGTTTTTTTAAGTTTTCTAGTAGCCACATTTAAAAAAATTATTTTAATTCTAGTGTATTTAACATACAATAGATGAATGGATAAAGAAGACACACACAATGGAATGAATGTTGTATTTGATTTATACCCAGAGAGAGTCAAGAGCTCAATTCTAAACAGATGTATAATCAAACATAGGTTTGGGGGAATTACACAAATGAAACAGATAAGCCTATATCTTGGACATTTTACATGCTAATTTCATTTACATGGAATGACTTACCCAATCTTATTCACTGGCTTTGCTGGTAAGCCACTCTTACCCTTTAAAACCCTTCTCAACTTTTTTCTTCTTTGTGTGAAGCCTTCTCTGGCTTTCCCTGACAACTGCCACCCTTTCCCAACACCCCCACTAAGTCGCTTCACCCAACTGTGTCTGAACCTTGTGTGTACATTTACAGCTCCACAAATCACATTAGACTGAAATTCCTTATCTACATTTGTATTTCCCCTCTTAGAGTGCAATGTCCTTATTTGCTCTTCTGTGGAGCACAGCAATGAACAGTTTCCAAGATCCCAAACTGGAGGGCTATGGCAGATATGTTTCATTTAGCTGGCACACCTCACGGTGAAAAAAAATGAATGTATTCAAACAGTGGATGTACCTGCTTTCCCCCACATTTTCCTCCAGCCTGCCTCGCCCCTGAAGAGGTTCAAGTTTGGCGTACCTCTTACTCAGTGTTGTAAAATCAAAATGACTGAATACACCTTCAAATGGAGAGTATAAGCCACTGAAATATCACTAATTGTAAGTCAAAGTGACTTGGGCTGTGAGTCAGATAACCTGGTTTCCAGTCCAGGTCCTGTCCCCATTTAGCTGCCTGTTCTTGTTTAAGCTTTCTGTTCCTTGGTTTCCTACTCTGTGAAATGAGGTGTTTGGAAAAGGTTATCTCCAATATCCCTGAAAGATCTGAAACTGAAAGCCTACAAATTGGTAATGAATTTTGGTTTTGCCTTTGAAACCCTTGAAATTTTTCCTTTAAACATATCATTAAAAAGGGCAAAATTGTAAAGTGGGTAGTACAGTAATTTTTGCAATGAATTTGAAAACTGTAGTAAATTCACTCTGCCTTCAAAATATAACAGAATCTGACCACTTTCAATACCCCTATTGCCACAACATAGACCAAGCTGCTCTCATCTTTGGACTTTTGCAATAGCCTCCTGACTGATCTTGTCATTTAAAACTTTCCCTCTTCAATCTGTTATCCACAGAGTAGCCAGTCCCAGTTACAACATGGGTCAGATAGGTCCATTCTCTGTTCAGCCTCTTTCATCATACAGCGTTAAGGGTAAAAGCCGAGTTCACTTTATGACTGATACGATTCTACATAACCCTGCCCATTATCTCTTGACTGTTTGCCCTCCTTTCTTTCGACTAATCTTCCTGTTGTTCCTCAAACACAACAACCATGGTCTTTCCAGAAGCCCTTGGTACCATCATTCCATGTCTTCCTAGCATGTTCTTCCTCCTAATATCTAAATAGCCCCCTTTCTCATCTTCTTCATGCCTTTATTCAGAAGAGAAGCCTTTTCCCATGGAGTTTGGCGTACCTTTTCTGGTTAGTCTATCCATTTCAATCCTTGTCTTCAACACTTCACTCTCCCTTGGCAACTTGATTTTGTCCTTCCTCCGGGACACTTGCCACTGTCTTATATACTTATTTATTTTATTATGTCTCTCCTCCACTAAGACATTCCCCATATATATACACCACAGAATTTCCTCATTCATACTTGCTTATGTTATTTTTTTCATTAATTGTATCCTCCTCTAAAAACAATATCAACTGCTTTTTGTCTTTGAAAACTTTTTCTGATTTCTTTAACTGGAAGTCCTGCTTTTTCCTCGGCATACATTGTACCTCTCTTAAGAAATGTATGCAGTTTCATGTGTATAAATTTATTATGTATGTGACTTGTTTACTTCCTTTAGGTTACAAGTTTCTTGAAGTCATTGACTATGTCTGATTTATCTCGGTGTTGGCATGTAATAAGGTCTTAATAATAGGTAATGCCTTAATAATGGATATGGATAGGTTAATTTGTAGTAATAATAGTATATAACCACACTACCATTTAAATTGGAAGGCTTAATTAGAATAAAAGCTCCACAGGGGCAGAGAGCTTTGTCTGCATTTTGCACTGCTGTTTCTCCAGCACCCAGAGTCATGTCTGGCACATATTAGGTTGTCAATATTCATTGAATAAATGAATGCAAGTGAATTCTCAGAATAACTCCATCAAAAATGAATATGACTTTGTTGAACAACACCTAGCCTGAAGGATTAATGCAAATTGGATCACGTTTGCATTTTGTTTTGAGAATGACAGATAATTTAAGAGACTTCAAAGGATGGATAAGGAAGTCATTTTCCATTATGAAAATAGGAAGAAAATTGAGTAGGCTTAGTCTGGAAAAGTGAACTGTATAGCAATAATAGTACAAGAATACACTCTTGCACAGTTTTAAATATATCTTCAAAGCATTATGTGAATATATATTCATGGTGATAATTACAGAGGCATCATTTTCTGAAAGTATGTAAATGGTACATTTACCTATGAGAGAGGGAGCCATTACTTTTATTATTCAACCAGGACCAGGAGCTAAATTTAAGCTTATTTTGCAGGGAACAGAAACCATACACTGAGGTGCTTAAAAAGTAAGAAAAAAAGGGGGGGTGGGTTCCTTGAAGTAGTAGAAAAGGGTTTTAGAGTTGTGATAAATTAGAGATTGTTAAAAATCTCCCTGAAATCACCTGCTTCTGAGGCTCTGAGTTGTGAAGTTGATTTGGTCAAAGGAGAGTAAGGAAAATTCAGTTCCATTATATCTCCCTCCTGTGTTCATTCCTCAATACAAATTATTGCTTCAGAGATTAAGTAGGTTTGCCTACATTCTCAAGCTTAATAGAGATAGTAATTAATGGCAGTGCGATTTCTTCTATGTCTCTGGTTTGATTAGGTTTATAGCCACCAGTTTATTAAGGAATTAATCATACCTTTATTCTCATGTGGATGGATATTTTCCAGGGTATACTACCATGAACTATAAAAGAAGAATTATATATTTTCCCTGAGGGATTTGGAAAAAATATGAATTTGTAGTATATCAGATAATAATAGCTAATGTTCACTGAATAATTTTAGAAATTTTATTCAAGTATCACAACAATTCTATAAAACAGGTATTATAGTCATGCCCACTTTGAAGATGAGTAAACTGAGGCATAGGGAGTTCAAATAATTAGCCCATGGTCACACAGATATTAAATGGTAGACCCAGGATGTGTACACAGCAAATTTAGTTCCAGAGTTAATGCCTTTACCCACTCTACACTGAATTTCTCTTTCCTGGTTAATATTTCCCAGTGTATAATAAACATTCCCTTAAATCATACCACTACATTTTCTCCCAACACTTTTTAAAAGTATTAAGAAGGAATTGTGATTTACTTGTAAAGTATTATGGTGGTTTACTTTAAGACGGTATAAACACTGAACTTGAGAGGATTTTTCTTCAATATGTTTGGTGTATTTACATTGTAAATTAAAGTATTTTTTAGAAATAGTAAACCATTATACAGTAATTTTTACATTCTTAATCTGGTGGCCCGTTTCGTGTATCTGACTTGGGAAATTTGAGGTGTGTAGGATGTGTGTGTTTGTGTGTGTGTATATATTTCCATGTATTATTCAGTAGCCTAGATAGAGTGGTACTGAGCAGGCATCCCGCCAAGATCTAGTGAGGTTGCACTTAGTACATCTGCTTTTCCTGACACTGAGACAGAATGTGGAGCACATTCCCATGTCAAAATATGTCTGTTCAGCATTACTAAGCCCACTCTATAGTATTCTAATTGAATTTTTAAAAATATCTTAAAGAGAACTTCTCTTTGCTTCCTCTTACTTAGGTATTGCCAGAATACATAATTTTATTGTTACTTTAGTATGTAGCGGGGACCGGTTATGATCCTTGAGGAAGCAGTGTGGTGTTGTGAATATCCCATACAATTTCAGAGACAGACAGTTATGGAAATTAACATGCATCTCTCCATTTACCAGCTGTATACACTTGGTCAGTTTGCTTAGCACTTTCAAACCTTAGTTTCTCAACTGTAAAATGGGAATTATATGTAAGGACTTAAAGTATATAATATCAAACTTACCCTCATGGAAGAGAGTGCTTTGGGAAGTCTGAAGAGGAGAAATCTATGCTGCCGGAAGTGTGAACAAGAATAATTTCTGGGAAGGTATAGGACTGAGCAGAGCCACGAAGAATTGTTAATAGGCGTTCTTGGTGCCTCACATGCAGTTTCAACACTCTGCTGGGCCCTAGACCCAGCCTTCTTGTCTTTAAGGGAATTTGATTGAAGTTGAATCTGGATAGGATTCAACCCCACTGCACTTGGAATTTCCCTCAAAGTCGGTAGGAATGAATACAGTTACACATGGTCTTTTCTCAGTCCTTTGAATCTGCTGGTGATCTCAGCAGGGAAAGTCATATCAAGATGCAAGGGAAGATAGTCTACTTCCCACTGATGTCAAAGTCCTCTGGAACAATGGCTCCCGAATTTTTGGACATTAGAATCACCAGGGTGACTTTAAAAAAAATCTGATGCCCAGGTCAATAAAATCAGAATCTCTGAGGATGGAACCAAGGCATGAGTATTTTAAAATAACACAGATGATTCTGAAGTACAGTCAAGTAAAAGAAGAGTGACTTCTAGAACATTGCTTCTTATACTGTAGTGGGCATCAGAATCACCTGGAGGGCTTGTTAAACTACTGGTTTTTGGGCCCTTACTCCCAGAATTTCTGATTCCAGTAATCTGGAAGAAGGGCTGAATGTTTGTGTTTCTAACAAGTTCATAAGACCACACTTTGAGAACCACTGCTCTAGAACAGTGCTTCTTGAATCTTACGTGCCTAGTGATCACTTGGGAATCTTGTGAAAATGCAAATTGTGATTCGGTAGGTAGATGGGGCCTGAGGTTCTGCCTTTCCTGTAACCTGCAGGAGATGACGATACTGCCCACACCAAGCTCTAGTCTAAGGACTGATGAGGTTCAATAAGCATCATCTGTGAGCTGGTTAGAACTACCCCAGACCTATTGAATATGAAATTGCTTTTTAGCAATGCTGCACATTAGAATCATATGAGGAATTTAAAAAAATATTGAGGCCTAGATTCAATCTTGGAGATTTTTATTTAGTTGGTATGGGTATGGCCAAGGTATCAGAATTTAAAAATAAACAAACAAACAAAACTCCCAGAAGGTTGTAATATGCAGCAAAAAACTTTGAGACAGAGTTACACAATAAGATATTATTTTAAAGTACACTGCAAATCATTGCTGTCCTTTTATGGAATGTTCCTTGATATTGTATTGTTAAAAAAAAGCTGGAGATGACAAGTAAATGGTCCCTCCTGGGTCCACAGCAGACATTACTAAATTCTTTTACTTTTGGTTTTGTTTTGTTTTGTTTAGACATCACTAAGGTTTTACAACAGTCATTGTGGCCTAGCCTCAGATGTCTCCTTAAGACATAGTTTTGAGCAGCTGCAGCAAAATGATTGGAATTTCACACACGCCTGCCATATGTATGCTTCATCTTCATTAACACCAACATATATTGAGGGAGAATTGTGTTCTAGTTACTAAGTTACAAAGATGATTCTCATACAATTCCTGCTTTCTAGCTGCTCCTAGAATAATAGACAAAGTTGAGGTTGAAACTTTATGTAAATTAAACTTAATAATGCCAGGTAGCACTGGTACTGCCAAGTGATTAGAAAAAAATCACTAGATTTCAGAGATGGAAGAGATCCCCAAAAGCCATGGTGCTCAGAGAAAGTGGACTTTAAACTGAGCCTTGAAGAATAGGAACAAAATAGGTGAGCTAAGATCAGGAGAACTGCATTTCAGATAAAGAGGCACAAAATTACCAAGTGGGGAAAGCTCCTTCCATGTCGGGACAAATTAAATGACCAACGGGTCTAGCAAAGAAATTATGTGGAGGTATCACGGGACCATATTTTAGAGTGCTAAACAACACGTAAGGAAGTTTACACTTTATATTTTAGGAGATGGGGAACCACTGAATGTTACTGAGCAATTGCAATCAAATGATAGGTGAAATGTACTTTGGAAAAATTTTGTACGTAGGGACAATGGGAGAAATGAGCTGACACATTTTAAGGTAGAGAATACTGATCCTATTATTTTTCAAATTCTTTTTTTCCCCCTCCATTTCTAAAAAAATATCTTAACCACATTTATTTCTATAGATCCACTTAATATTTTTGGAATGAAGCAGAAATATAATTTATATTTACATATTATACCATATCATAGAATTACATAGTATATATCTATATGTATACATGTATATATATATTACTCATGATCAGTAAATATAACATTTGAATGACAGTGTCAGTATAACTTGAGTGAAATTGTGAATGTTTCTTTGTGGCTTTTTCACTGACTTCCCACTATTTAAATATAATTGCTCATCAGTATTGTGTGCATAAATTTTCAAAAGTGCTTTCCTGTTTGGGTAATTAATGATAATGAAGTGCAAAGCTTTGGTTGTGCATATCTAAACCATCTCAAGCAAGTTAGCTTTTGTTGTCTGTGTGTAATTTTAACTAAGAGGAACTAAAGGTTTTGTACTTTCTGAGTGGGGAATTTCTGCTTGCCTGAAAAATTCCTTTTAAGGCTTCCAAATCTATTTATTGTAGTTCCATTTTTTTTCTCACTTTCTTTACAACTACTTAGATTGTAGTTGCTAGAAATTCTCTTTTATTTCTCAAGAGCAACAATATTTTATAGCCTTACAGCCACCAGAACCTAGGTTCACATCCTAGTCCTTGGAGGATTTCATGACCTTGGGAAAACCACATCATTGAGATTCAGTGCCCTCCTCTGTAAAGATGGTTGCAGAGTTCACATGTGGAGTTATTTTTTTTTTTCTATTATATAGACTTTCACCACTATGATTGCAGGTACCAAGTCTGTCTTTTACATCAGTGTATTACAAGTGCCTAGCATAGTGTCTGGAATACATGTGATAAATTAATGAATAAGCCTGACAGGCCATAGTGTCAATTTTGGTGTTTGATGGAAGATTTGTGGAAGATGTAAATCTAAAACCTTTGAAAACATGAAAGATTTCTTGAAGGATGTTTCTGCCCACTTGATCTGGACTGACACCTGTGCTGTTCAGAGTTCTTCATGTGGACCATAAGACAAGTCTGATGTGTAAGACAAATTGGTTGCGGAGGATGAGTGATGATGGGCATTTGCTTTCATTATCGATAGTGACATGCTTCATTTTTCATCTTAAGGAAAAAAAAATCACATTGAATTGACTTGTTAATTATGCAAGTTTTTGAACATCTCTGAAGTAACACAGGAAAGATTCTATGATAATATCAGGTTTAAAAGCCAGTGGCAGGATTCTACTAGCTTTTGTCCAAGAAAGGGATCATCATGTTGCTCATTTTCACTATGTTGAAAATTCATAATGTTTGCTATGGGCCAATGCTTAAAAGAACGATTTTAAGTCTCTAAGCCCCAAACCACTCATCAGTTCCATAAGTCAGTAAATTCAGTGGAGAAAATAAATCAGGCAGTTGGATTATTTGACCAATTGTTTATAAAGTAAGAATCAGCCTGAAAACACTAAATCACTATAACCTAAAGTATGTTGATTTTTACATTGTTTTCATTGTTTCGTTTTAAATACATAATTATTTTTGCTCACTGAATCTTAAATATATAAGATGAAGTACGTTGCTTTTTTTTCTGCCATGACATCTTAAGAAATTTAAGTTAAAATATGAAATGATGATGACCCAAGTGTCCCTTACCCCTTACCCCCATTGTGAAAGCTCTAACCACACCAGTAATACTTTGTACTTTACTTTTATAGTTTAACAAGTATTTGAAAAATATTATTTTAACTCATCATCATAACAAGTCAGTGAAGCATTCAGAGTGGACGTTAAGGCTCAGTGAGGTTACATTACTTCCAGTCACCAAAGTCACAAAGCCATTAAATGTTAGAACTAGGGCTCATGACTGAGAGCTATGTCCTCCAAGTTCAGTCTTCATCCTAGTCTTGTTTCCTTAATAGCTAAAGTAGGGACTATCATATCTTTCCCTTAAATTCTGGAAGGAAAGCTATTTTAGGGAGTTAAGTTCAATGACCACAATTGTTTAGGTTTCTACTGTGCAATGTACCTTGGATGAAAAAAAAATGTATTTCATTCTCTTGAAAAATTCTTGGTTTGCTGGGAGATTCAGGCAAACATATAAATATGAAAAAGCAATGTGGTAAGTGTTGTGTAATGCTGTGGAATGAGGATGAGGCAGCAATTAATTTGCCTGAATGAATACTCCATTGTACCGTAATTTATATGACCACTTTTGTGTTGGAAGAGTTAAGAGCCCAGACTATCTATCTCTTAGTTTGTTGACTATTCTATAAGATCATTTTCCTATTGAAAATGAAGAGGGGGAAGAATTGACCTTAGTAAATGATAAATAAAGGCCAGAAATAGATACTATTTTCATGACTAATGTAAAACCAGTTGAGTGACTTACAAATGTTATCATAAATACTATAATTACAAATGTTATTACAGGAGACTATTGGATTATAAGGAAAAATAACATGGTATCAACTTAATTTTAGGTTCATATTTTTGTAGGATATGGTATTATTCACATTCTAAAGAAGTATCTTTATTGAGAACATTTTGATGTGTGGGGAACAATAATTTTCAAGACAATCTGATATTGAGAGCACACAGATTATAAACCCAAATATCTCGATTCTCTCTCAGTATCTTCCACTATAAATTTAACTTGGATTTTCAGTTGGTCACAAAATGCATGCTTTCCACTGCCCATTCTGCAGGTTCAACTCGGAATTTGAAAACATGACTATGCTCTTTTATACCTGTTCACTATTACAAGCAATAAGGAGGCCATCCTTACAAGTTGCTTGAGAAGATACTGGATTTACCTGTTGTAAAGAAGAATTCGTAAGGAACTTATTCTTCCCTCCCTCCTTTCTCTTTCTTTTCCTCTCTTCCTCTTCTCCTTTGCACCTTCACTGGTTGTCACAGTAAGTGTTTTCTGATGTTTTGGATTGATTGCTACATTTTTTTGTCACAGGAATTATTTTTGTGGGTAACAGTCAGGTAGAAATTAAGTTGGATAAAAGCACAGCGCTTCCACAAGGTACTTTTTTTAGGTCCAGTATAATTTTATAAGAGATCTAATATCTTGATTGTAACAGATTTCCTCAAACTCTTCCTTTCTTCTTCATTCCTTCTAAAACCTGCTTCACCATTCACACACACCAGCCCCATGCATCCTATGCTTTTGTCCTCTCAAACTCTGTCATGTAAATTTTCTGGCTTTCCCTTTAGATTCCATATTTAAATATATTCTATGTGTGATAAATATTGTCAGTTTTTTCTTGCATGCTTAATTTCTTGCATGCTTTTCTTGCATGCTTAATTTTCTTGCATGCTGGAAATATGACCGAGAGAAGCTATGCATAAGCAAGCTTAAAGAGAAACCACTGCTGATTTATTTATGTATTTGGCAAATATTGAAGAGCGCCTAATGAGACCAGGATGCTATATTCTAGGCAACAAGGATAACAACAGTTTCCAGGGCCTTCAAGTTGCCCACAGAATAGTAGGAACCTCAGGAAGGATTACAGATGAAGGTTTATCCCCCAGGGACCACGTCTGTTGGCTACCTCACTATTTCTCCATCATAAGCACGACAGGTGGCATATACTAAGTGCTCAATAGATATTTATGGAAAGAATACATATTTTATGAACCACAGACATTATAGAGATATTCACCAGATACCATATGAGAGTTCAAATGGCTAAGGCTATGGAATCATACCCTGAAGTTTAGGATGGCAATTTTCATTCCCTTCTTTATTCACTTGGTACCCAAAAAAGAAGTTAAGACTTTTTATACCCTGAAATAAAGCCAAGTAGTGAGATACTTATTTTAAAAGTGACATTTTACATGTCAGAATGCCTAGCATGATGCCTGAAAAAATGTAGGCATTCCATGAATATAATCTTTTTAGTTTTTCCTACTTTATGTGTTACTTTTCTTTCATTCTCTCCTGCCACTTCATTTCAACCTGAGACTGACTGAAATTTTGTAGGTCCTAAAACTTACACAATTTTAGGTATTCCCTCAGAAAAAACAAATATAGCATGATGGAATGAAAATTAGGCACAAAAGTGAGTAGGGTGAGAAAATAAATCACAAAAGATTAAATTTTAAAAAGCTGAAAGTTATCACAATGATGGTAAAATCTAGGGAAATAAAATATTTTAATTACTTGATGGATTTAAGTCTATACATTTATTTTCCATTATTTATATGTATAATCTTTGGACATCTTTTCATATGGCAACAATCTTGTAATTATTTCCTGAAAAAAAAATTCAGTCTTTCCTGTGGCATAATTAGTCAAAAATTATCCTTTATATCTTTATTTATTTATTTATTTATTTTAAGATTTTATTTATTTGACAGAGAGAGACACAGTGAGAGGGGGAACACAAGCAGGGGCAGGGGGAGAGGGAGAAGCAGGCTTCCCGCTGAGCAGGGAGCTCCATGCATGGCTCGATCCCAGGATCCTGGGATCATGACCCGAGCCGAAGGCAGACGCTTGACGACTGAGCCACCCAGGTGCCCCTATAACTTTATTTTATTTTATAAAAGTTTATTTTAGCTTCGTAGCTCATCATTGGTAATCTCATGTACATGTTGAGGGTTGTTATCAAATATGAGAATTTGGGGTTGTATGGTATCAGGGCATTTCAAATCCATCACCTACTTCCCCCAGGAAATAACTTTTGCCAGTCATTTATACATTATTACACTAATGCTGTGTATCCAGCAATCACATAGACTCCATTGCATGCAACAGCAGTGTTATGTCTCATGTGACTGGGGTGGCTGGCCAGGTAGCTCTGTTGATTTTGTCTTAATTACATATCTGGGGGTCAGCTATCTGTCAGTTAATCTAGAATTGCTTTGGCTGGATTACTGAAACCACTTTATTTTGCCCTAAGTGTCTTACATCCTCTCCCTGGCACCAGTGGGTTAGTCTGTGCATGTTCTTCTTAATGCAGTGGCAGAGGAGAAATGAACAAATGGGAATAAATGAGCTCTTTTTCAAACTCTGCTTGCATTTGCTAACATCCTCTTAGCCATAGCAAGTCACATGGTTGAGCCCCATGTCAAGGGATAGGACAGAATATCATTCTAGAGCATTGCATATTTATATGGCAAAGCATCTAAATAGAAGGAAAAGTAGAGAACTGAGTGTATCAATGCAATTCATCTACTAGATCTTTTTTTTTACCATTTTCCTTCATTACTTAAAAAAACTCTCTTGAAGTATATTTGATGTACAAAAAAACTTGTACATATTTGATGTATACAGTTTGTTAAGTTTTGATACATGCATACACTCATGAAACCACACTACAATCAAGGTAATAAACATACCCATCAATTCCAAAATTTTCCTTGTGCCCCTTTGCTTTTCCTTTTTTTTTTTTTTTTTTGTGGGAACACTTAACATGAGATCTACTCTCCTGACATATTTTTTAAGTGCACAATTTAGTAATGTTAACTATAGGCACCATGTTGTACAGCAGATCGCTAGAACTTAGGCATCTTGTATAACTGAGACTTTACATCCTTTGAATAGCAGCTACCCATTGGCCTCCCCCTCTGGCTCCTGGCAACTACCATTCTATTCTCTGCTCTCATGAGTTTAATTATGTTAGATACATCATGTAAGTGGAATAATGCAGTGGAGTAATGCTAGGACTAGCTTATTTCACTTAGCACAGTGTCCTGATTCATCCATGTTATAGCATATGACAAGATTTTCTTTTTTTAAAATGCTGAATATTATTCCATTATATGTATATGCCACATTGTCTGTCTTCACTTATCCATCCATGGACATTTAAGTTGTTTGTAGATCTTGACTATTGTGAATAATGCTGCAATGAACATATAAGTTCTTGAGATCCTGATTTCAACTTTTTCCATATATCCCAGGAGTAGGGGGCGCCTGGGTGGCTCAGATGGTTAAGCATCTGCCTTCGGCTCAGGTCATGATCCCAGGGTCCTGGGATTGAGTCCCGCATCAGGCTCCTTGCTTGGCAGGGAGTCTGCTTCTCCCTCTGCCTCTGCCTCTCTCTCTCTCTCTCTCTCTCTCTCTCTCTCTGACTCTCATGAATAAATAAGTAAAACTTAAAAAAAAACATACATCCCAGGAGTAGGATTGCTAGATCATGTGGTGGCTCTGTATTTAAATTTTGAGGATTCTCCATACTATTTTCCATATTGGCTGCACCATTGTACATTCCCATCAGTAGTGCACAAAGTTCCTTGTCAATACTATTTATTTATTTATTTATTTATTTATTTATTTATTTATTTATTTATGTAATAGTGGCCACTTGAACAGGTATGAGGTGGTATCTCACCATGGTTTTAATTCACATTCTCTGGTGATTAATGATGTTAAACATTCTTCATGTACCTATTGGTCATTTGTACATTGTCTTTGGAGATGTGTCTATTTAAGTCTTTTGCCCATTTTTTTAATTGGGTTATTTGGGTTTTTGCTATTGAGTTGTAGAAGTTACTTATCCATGTAAGATTTTAACACCTTATTGGTTATATAGTCTCTACCCATTTTGCAGGTTACCTTTTAATTCAGTTGATTGTTTCTTTTGCTTTGCAGAAGCTTTTAGTTTGATGTAGTCCCACTTGCCTACTTTTGCTTTTGTTGCCCACACTTCTGGTGTTATATGCAAGAAATCCCTGCCAAGACCAATGTCAACAAAATTTTCTCCTATATTTTCTTCTAGGAATTTTATAGGTTCAGGTTTTATGTTTGGATTTTTAATCTATTTTGAGTTGTTTTTGTGTATAGTATAAAATAGGGCTCCCATTTCATTCTTTTGCATGCCAATATCCAGTTTTTCTAGAACCATTTGTTGAAGAAACTATCCTTTCCCCTCATTGCCCTTTTTATACCATTTTCCCATGTGGTTTGGTGATTGAGTTTTGTATGGATTCCAAGAATACCACCTCCATTATTTCACTTTTCAAAATATAAGAGTTAGATTTACATAAATGTTTAGAATGAGATATTCCTTTTGGAAAGGACAAGGTTGAGAAAATGCCTGAATATCAGATTTGATGCTTGGACTCTCTTTGGCTTATGATGGTAGTCCTCAGCAAATGTTTACTGGGATCCTGAATATAAATAGAATATACACTAGTCTGTTTATTCTCTCAATCTCTCTGTTTCTGTTTCTCTTTTTTTTCTTCCTCTCCCACTCTCTCCTTTTCTCCATATTATACAAGTGTTGTTTAGATGTGATACTTGTTTGGAGAGCTTACAATCTAGCTGTGGTTAGGACAGAAACTTTTTTTTTTAAGGAAGAAAATTATAAATTGTGGTGAAAATAGTCTAGATTCAGGACAGGGGCAGTTTGGGAGTGAGAGAAAGAGCTTGGTATTTGGTGTGTCATTTCAAGCATGGCAGAGATTTCAGTGTGAAGATATGGGGAGAAGAGCATTCCAAGCAGAGAGAATAAAGTAAGCAAAAATATGGGGTTAAAAACTAGGAAGAGGGAGATCAAATTATTAGAAGCCATAAATAAATATATTAGAAGGAATAGTATCATGTAGCAGAAATGTATGCTGTGTGTATATGTAATTTTTACTATCAGGCTGAGATGTTTTACGTTTTTAGTTTCTTTTTTATCTTAAAAAAAAAAGCATTTTTTTCCCAGTAAGAAAACCACAAATTCCGGAAATGTGTCTTTTCATGACTCTTATGATCAATAACATTTATTGAATGTAAGATAGGTACATGTGACTGGGGTAGAAATCACAGAGGCCCTACCCTCAGAAGTCTTTCGTTTTAGGGATGGAGACAAATGTGAAAATAAATGACTATAATACCATGGTCCAAATGCTATTATAGATATATACCAATGAATTACACAATCATGGAAAAGGAAACAGCCATCTCAGAAGAGTTTGGGTAAAACTCATGGTGCAGTTGAATAGTGAAGACAGGTTTTTCAAAAAGAAAGAACAAAAGAAAAGAAACTTTAGCCTCACTAAAGATCAAGGATGAACTTAGGAAATGGGGAAATTCCATAAAGCTGGTTATGGTGACTGGAATATGTAGCAGGTGATCAACTTCCAGATGCTATTTGAAGCCAGATTGCAAAGGGTGCTGAGGGTCAGGGTAGAGACTTTGTGTAGTGCCTGGAGGTTGTAAGCAGGGGAATGGCATGATGAGAGGCAAGGGGCTTGAACAATGGTGTGGCCCACTTTGAGTAAGGCCTGCAGCTTCGAGGATGCAGAGGAAGACTGGAGACGTGGGAGGAATTCTTGTGAGTAACAAAGGACTCCTGTGAGCTAGAGCCTGTGTGCTACAATGAAGATAAACAATAGATAAGGGTACATCATGTGCCACTTTTCAAGATTTTAGGAGGCAGATGCGGACCCTCCCAGAGAGAGTAGTTTTTAACTTTTACCATTAAAAAGTTCCATTCTAAAATGTTTACTTTTTTTTTTTAATTTTTTTTTTATGGACTTGCTAAGTCTCCCAAAGCATATCATCTAAAAGCCATTATCACTTTCCGGTTCATGTATGACTTTCACAGCTTCTTGCTTTTGTCCCTGCCTGGCTTTAGTAATTTTCACGCTCTTCTCAGGTATGAACAGCTTTAGAGTTGCTTTGTTATGACGGTTTCAGATAAATGGACCAGTGTTCTTAGCATTTGTCCTGGGAAGTCTTTAGGTTGGAAAGATGTTTTGCACGATTTTGAATTTCATTGTTCTTTCTCCTAAGAATTTTCATTGAACTTGATACTTTCCAGTAGCATTTATTTACCATGTAGAAGCACCTTACATTTAGTTGGTATCTTACATATTAACTCTGCTTTCTTTAGCAATCTCTGTCAGTAAGGATTAGGGTTGGTTCTGCATTACACAGACTAAAATAACAAGGCCTTATTTTTCTCACATAAAAGCCAGACCTAGGTAATTGAATGCTGGCCTGGTGCCATTGCCCCACAATGTCCTCTGAGACCCAACTCCTTCCAGCTTCACCTGCCACCACTCCCTCAGGGGTAGCTCTTGTTTTCATAATCTCAGATGATCCAGCCGCCACCCCGCCCCCCATCCCAGTCCAAACAGCCATAAGACGGAGGGTTTACCTTCTAGGTAAAGGAAACCTAGAAGCTGTCTTTAAGGAAAGAGTCTTCAAGTGTACAGAGACCTTTCTGCCAACATCTCATTGGACATTACTGAGTCCATAACCACAGTCAGCTGCGTGATGTGTAGAGAAGCATAGCTAAGTAGTCTGACTTTGTGAAAAGACAAGAATGGATATTAGGGGAAATTAAACTTAAAAAGGAAGAAGGAGGACACACAATATTTTAGGCAGATAACTACATGAGAGAGCCAGAAAACCTTTGTTCATGTGCAGTTTCACTTGGGTTACCTCTCTGAACCTGTTTGTTCTTCTAAAAATTAGGATAATCATTCTGTCCTAAATGTCCCATAGTGTTGGTGGTTGAGGGTCAAATACAATGATAACTTGAACAGCACTTTGAAAATTAAGTATTGCACAAAAATAATTAAGTGATCTTCTGAATATAAACACAATGGATATTAGTGAGACAATGTCAGTTGTTAGATCAGACCTTATGGTAACCTTATTTGAGAAGCAAAAGAATCATAGATTAATGACAAAGAACTCTAATATCAAGGCAACACCTCTCTGTTTATGAAACACTTTCAAGCATATATGATAATGCATTTGATTCTTCTGTAAACACTATGCAGTAAGGATGATTATGTTCATTTTACAGATAGGAAAATTAAAGCAGAGGTTAAATGAATGACTCCGAGCCAGGTAGCTTCTTGAGTGGTGAGTTTAGAAACTACGTTGTCTGCAAATCTCACACTTTTTTTTGTAATCTGTTGCTGCT
Organism: Callorhinus ursinus; assembly: GCF_003265705.2. Taxonomy (NCBI): domain Eukaryota; kingdom Metazoa; phylum Chordata; class Mammalia; order Carnivora; family Otariidae; genus Callorhinus; species Callorhinus ursinus. The sequence goes on from NW_027397063.1 coordinate 65,980,096, forward strand.
TGAATCTTTGTGCGTCACACGTCTTGTTTTCCATTTGGCAAAGTTTAGATCTCTAAGATTAGAGTGACAGACATTCAGACATTTATCCCTATTTTATCTATATAGTGTTCATTCTCATTTCTCCCTATTATGAATCAAATCCAATTTACCAGTCCCTTTCTGTACACATCCATTATCCTCCAGAACCACCTAAAATCCTGTCCCACCAAAATGCTTTTCTGTACTTGGCTTACCCAAATTCTGCCCTTTCTTTAAGTGTCAACCTGGGTCCCATCTTCCATGTGAGACATTTCCTGAATATTTCAGGCCACACAGATCTTCCATTTTCCTGAACTTCTGTAACATAGAGAATATATATAGAATGCATATATTATATTTAATTATAGAAATAAATTATACACTGTATCAGATTATTCCATATGTCTTAGCTTTCTCTCCCTAACTAGACTTTAAGGTCTCATACTTCTTAAGTTATTTCAGTAGCACAAAGACAGTGGTAAGAACATAGGAACAACAAAACCAGTTCAGATTCAAATTGAGCTAGCTAATAATCTTGAGCATCTCATAAGATCTAGTCTCAACTTTCATGACAAATGCGGAAACAGGTTCAAGGAGGCAGAGAGACTGATCCAGTGTCAAGTACATCTAGGAATTAAAACCTGCTATAGTAAACCTGTGGTCTCAGGCTTGATCCTCTACAACTATCAGCTGAACATTTGACTGCCAAATACTGTGTGTGTGTGTGTGTGTGTGTGTGTGTGTGTTGTTTAGCTTACCATCCCAAGTTGAGAGAAGCCAAGAATAATCAGTCATTCCAGGTAGCCCTTGGGTAGATTTTCATACATTTTACATTCAAAACTAAGAAGATGACCAGAACTGATGGAAATTTTATCAGTAGAAAAGAGGGATAAGAACCTCCACCTAACCAGGATGTTAAAGTAACTACAGATATATGCTCTTATGCATGCAGCTGTGAGATATTTAGTCCGTAGCCATGTTGTCATCTATAGAGCCTATATGATTACTTTATTCCCTTATGTAATACGAATTCTTTCAGGGAAGGGGCAATGTTTTATGCTTATGCTCATTTTATAATTGCAACGGTAACTAGAGTAATGCTAGGGAGATATAATTCATAAAGATATATTGTTGTAAGAAAAATAGATTGTCTTCTTATTTTTCTTTCTGGTATTTGAGTACCTTCTCCAAGTAGACATGTAGACTATTGAATATTTTCAGTGGTGGACAACCCAAATATTCAAAGACTACAAGCAGGTTCCTATTTCATCTTACAATATTGAATTAATTTTAACAAGTTAATTTTTAATGGTTTTAGTGGTTTTGTGCATGTCTATATACATACGTGTGTGTATATGTGTGTGTATATATTCTGAGATATAAAATATATCCATTAGAGCTTAAGCTATCAATTATTGATCTATTTATATATTTACATTTACATGTAAAAGAATTAAACTATTAAAAGAAATGCTCTCATTCCACCAATGTAGCTAAGAATGAGCCAGTGATTTTTATCTTTATCTTCTGTATTCAAGACAATATTTAGGACCACAGGGAAAAATCTGAAAACAAGACACTCTGGCATAAGTTATAATCTTTTTTTTCTTTTTTTATTATGTTAATCACCATATATTACATCACATCCTTAGTTTTTGATGTAGTGTTCCATGATTCATTGTTTGTATATAACACCCAGTGCTCCATGCAGAATGTGCCCTCTTTAATACCCATCACCAGGCTAACCCATCCCCCTACCCTCCTCCCCTCTAGAACCCTGTTTGTTTCTCAGAGTCCATAGTCTCTCATGGTTCGTCTCCCCCTCCGATTTACCCCCCCTTCATTTTTTCCTTCCTGCTATCTTCTTCTTCTTCTTTTTTTTTAAACATATAATGTATTATTTGTTTCAGAGGTACAGGGTGAGTGCTGTGAATTGTGTGAGACTGTCGAATAAAGATCATATTTTATTATTACTTATGTCTGCAATTACATTTTCTACTGTTGAGAATGTTTTGGTTCAAATTATTTATTTGTTTGAAAAAATCATATTACACTGAGTATGTGCTCATTTTCTGAACCGAAACTGTGGGGCCCATAGAGACCTTCTAATGGAATGTAACCTTTTTACTGCAGATGAGTTTATGTAATTAAAGGTAGTGCAGACACAAGAAGCCAGTTTTGCTCCTCTCTTCAGTCTCCCTCTCTCTCCCTACTAATTTCAATTCGTAGGTTTTAATTTTCAAAATAGTCATCCTAAGAAGCCGGATGATTTATTCAAAAGGTCACTGATTCTTTCCTCTCTGTTTTCTCTTTTCCTCTCTAGCCCTCTTCAATCTAATTCCTGTGGGCCTGCGTGTGGTGGCTATCCAAGGGGTGAAGGCCAGCCTCTATGTGGCCATGAATGGTGAAGGCTATCTCTACAGCTCAGTAAGTACCTCATAAAGCATGCGTGTATGTGTGTGCATACGCTTGTGTGTACATGTAACCTGGCATTGAGAGCTAGTGAAGTAACCATTATTTTAGGGAAGAAAATTAGAAGTTGAAGTCATTTTAGAATTTCCGACCCAATAGGTCAGGATTTTATTAAGATTTTTACAATTTACAATGGGAAGGATCATGCCCTCTTGAGAAAGAGCTAGTTACTTGCTGTGCAATATAAATTCTCTTCATCTGGCTTCTACTTCTAGAGGATATGTTAATCTTTCGAATTTTACCTTTCTGCTTAATTCAAGGGGTAAGACATTTTTCCTTTCTCCTGTTACTTCTCCTTTAAGCACATAGCATGGTTTAAGAATCTTAGTTAAATTCTTCAGTTTGTCTGGGAGTCTTCTCTGTCTTGTAGAGAAAAACTTTTGGAATGGTTGTGTTTTGTTTGTATTTAATAAATCTGTTCAGTACCTAATACATCAGATTCCTGTCATAACTGGTCACTTCAAAGACAAGGTAAATTTATGAAATGAGCTCTGAATTAGGGGCTGGATATTTGAGTTTTATTTACATTTCAGTTACTATTTCTCTTTGGGCAAGTTAGCTCCCCTCTTTGGCTTAATTTCTGGACCTCTAACACAGTGTGTTGGACACCATGTTGTTTAACACCTCTTTTCAACCTTAAACTGACAAAATTAGGTAGCTCCAGTGGCTACATTATAAGCACTGACATTTTAAAGTAGTAAACTGTCATCTGATGCCTGTCTGACTCTCAAGATAATAATTTATGCATGGGGAGAGTGTGGCTGCTCTGAATCTCATGTATCAAGTATTATGATAACTCATAATTTCTGTTCTCTCATGAGGGAATTTGCCTATTTGTAGTTCACAAAGAGATATCCTTGAAAATCATGGTTAAAGATTTCCACCCTTACTTTCTATCATCTCAGTAAACAGCATAGTTATTCAGGAAGTTCACTTATACCTATGAAATTCTAAATTAAATACTAAATAACTTCTATTAAACTCTTTTCATATTCAGTTAAATGAACTATACTATGCTTTTTAGTGATACATCTGTCATTCATATTAGGATTTTTAAGTTACTATTTTATTCCTGAGCATATTCAGATATGCATTTGTATTCATATACTAGATGTGTACCTGCACATTTTTTAAATTGTTCTATTCAATATAACACAGATAAATACATTTTTGGTTAAAAAAATGATTTTCATTCTTAATGTGCCATAATTCTAACAGTGCTTAATGTCCACTTATTGTGAGTCTATATTTTAAATGTAAGAATTAAAATAAGCAAAAGAAAAGGTTGTTGTTTTGAGTAATTCCAATTAATTAAGCTTTAAAAAAGTTTTGGGGCACCTGGGTGACTCAGTCATTAAGTGTCTGCCTTCAGCTCAGGTAATGATCTCAGGGTTGTGGGACCAAGCCCCACAAACCATGTCAGGCTCCTTGCTCAGCAGGGAGTCTGCTTCTCCCTCTGCCCCTCTTCCTCCCCATGCTCTCTCTCTCTCTCAATCTCAAATAAATAAATAAATAAAATCTTAAAAAAAAGTTTTGGCTATAATACAAACTAAAACATGGAGATGATCGTAGGATAATATTGACTTAAGGATTTAATCAGTCATCAAGTAAAGAGCTAAAACTAACAATTATACAAAAATGATGAGTTAGCTCTTTGGATCAGAGTTCATTTCCAAAGGTTTGGGAAGAAGAAAAACACAGAAAGTCTGACAACAGTATTGCAGGCAGAGGACAGTTGTATAGGAGTGTGTGTGTGTGTGTGTGTGTGTGTGTGTGTGTGTGTGTGTGTGTGT
>NW_027397063.1:65984388-66022640 GCF_003265705.2 Callorhinus ursinus
TGTGTGTGTGTGTGTGTGTGTGTGTGTGTGTGTGTGTGTGTGTGTGTAGGGGGCAATGGTGGGGAGGGGCACCCTTGTTGGGTACAATCCCAAAGTTCCTGAGAGGAGCGTGGGTATTCAGTATGAGATAGGTGAACTTCCTACTCTGAAGCATGTCCAGAGATGCATACTTTTTATTATTCTTTCTCAGAACTAGGGTTAAGTCACAGAAGACTTGAGCCCATAGGAGAGATTTTACGAAATTCTTGACTAGATAATTTTACTGTGGGTGTTTTTTTTGTAAAGGAGTTAATGCCTTAGAAAGCCAATAATTACCTGTTGAGTTACCTGTTTGGGGTACCCAGATATTCAGTTTTCCCCTTCTCTTAAATCAGACTTGCCCCATAACAAGAATCATAATTTTTTCCTGCTTGTGGTAGAGGCGACTGGGAACAATTTCCCTTTGATTATAGGTATGGTATGGCTGACATAGATTATCAGGATTCTTACTTTCGAATCATCCTCTTTCTGGATAGAACTAATTGGAGTGAGTGCTGGTGTTTAATTTTATTTTTTTATTTATTTTATTTATTTTATTTTTTTATTTTTTTTATTATGTTCAGTTAGCCACTGTATAGTACATCATTAGTTTTTGATGCAGTGTTCAATGATACATTAGTTACATGTAACACCCAGTGCTCATCACAATATGTGCCTTCCTTAATACTTATCATCCGGCTACCCCATCTCCCCAGCCCCCTCCCCTCTGAAACTCTCAGTTTGTTTCCCAGAGTCCATAGTCTCTCATGATTCATCTCCCTGTCTGAATTGTCCCCCTTCAGTTTTCCCTCCCTTACCCTATGGTCCTCCGTGCTATTCTTTATGTTCCACATATGAATGAAACCATATAATAGTTGTCTTTTTCTGCTTGACTTATTTCACTTAGCATAATCCCTTCCAGTTCCATCCATGTCATTGCAAATGGTGGGTATTCATCTTTTCTGATGGCTGAGTAATATTCCATTGTATATATGTACCACACCTTCTTTATCCATTCATCTGTTGAAGGGCATTTCAGCTCCTTCCATAGTTTGGCTATTGTGGACATTGCTGCTCTGAACATTGGGGTGCATGTGCCCCTTCTTTTCACTACATCTCTATCTTTGGGGTAAATACCTAGTAGTGCAATTGCTGGGTCATAGGGTAGCTCTATTTTTAACATCTTGAAGAACTTCCATACCGTTTTCCAGATTGGCTGTACCAGCTTGCATTCCAACCAACAGTGTAAGAGAGTTCTCCTTTCTCCACATCCTCGCCAATACTTGTTTCCTGTCTTGTTAATTTCTGCCATTCTAACTGGTGTAAGGTGGTATCTCATTGTGGTTTTGATTTGTATTTCCCTGATGGCTAGTGATGATGAACATTTTTTCGTGTGTCTGTTAGCCATTTATATGTCTTCTTTAGAGAAGTGTCTGTTCATGTCTTCTGCCCATTTTTTGACTGGATTATTTTTTGGGTGTTGAGTTTGATAAGTTCTTTATAGGTCTTGGATACCAGCCCTTTATCAATAATGTCATTTGCAAATATTTTCTCTCATTCCATGGGTTTCCTCTTAGTTTTGTTGGCTGTTTGGTTTGCTGTGCAAAAGCTTTTTATCTTGATGAAGTCCCAAAGGTTCATTTTTCTTTTGTTTCTCTTGCCTTTGGAGATGTGTCTTGAAAGAAGTTTCTGTGGCTGATGTCAAAGAGGTTACTACTGATGTTCTCCTCTAGGATTTTTTTTAAAAGATTTTATTTATTTGAGAGAGAGAGAATGAGAGATAGAGAGCACGAGAGGGAAGAGGGTCAGAGGGAGAAGCAGACTCCCTGCTGAGCAGGGAGCCCGATGTGGGACTCGATCCTGGGACTCCAGGATCATGACCTGAGCCGAAGGCAGTCCCTTAACCAACTGAGCCACCCCGGTGCCCTCCTCTAGGATTTTGATGAATTCCTGTCTCACATTGAGGTCTTTCATCCATTTTGAGTTTATCTTTGTGTATGGTGTAAGAGAATGGTACAGTTTGATTCTTCTGTATGTAGCTGTCCAATTTTCCCAGCACCACTTATTGAAGAGACTGTCTTTTTTCCATTGGATTTTTTTTTCCTGATTTCTCAAAGATTAGTTGACCATAGAGTCCATTTCTGGAGTCTCTATTCTGTTTAATTTTAAATGGTGGGCACAGGCCTGAAGATTTTGTTATAAGACTAGAGAAGGCTGATACGAGGGGAGGCAAACCTGAAAGAGAAGAGAGCATCAAGGCTCCATCACTCCGGCAGTACTGAGTCCCTCTGTGTGGCATGCCTCAGCAGGAGAGTACCAGCGCAGCCAGGGGCCCTGTGGTGGGTTAAAAGCAGGCTGTTAATATAGGCTTTCTTGAAGTGTTTTTGGTGTGTATTAAGGCTTGAAGTTTTCTTTTAAAAAGAAAGTTTAATTTCTTTGGTAATGAATTCATGTTTTAATCATTGATTTTTTTGGCTATCATTTTTAGAATTAGGTTGAAATTATCTTAGAATTTAAGATTAGTTCTCCATGTGTTTGGAATTTTGGTCTGCAGGAACATTTCTCTCCCCTCCCCTGCCCCACCTCATGATACTCTTCCTCTGAGGTCTGCCCTCACTTTCTAGTTGTTGTTGTTGCTGCTGCTGCTGCTGCTACTATCCAGCTTCCAGTGGCCCTAGTTTAGCATAAGATGTTAGAATCATTTCAAGGCTCCTATCCTAGGGTAACACTGGGGTTGGGGCAGGGAGCCTGGGCTAGGTCTAGTTCCTCTCATTGTGAGGCTGTGTCTGTCACTAGATTTTGTCTAAAGTAGTATCATTACTTCCATTTTAGCCTTTTTACAGGTGGAGAAGGAAAACTATCCCAGCCACTGGTGTAAGCAGGTAGGCTGGCTCCGGTTCCCATCCTGCATAGAGGGATTTTATTCCCATTGACTTGACCAGAGTGGAACTCTGGGGCACACCACCAATGTCAGGATATGGAGCTTGTAGATCCAGCCTAGTCAGTCCTTCATTTCCATTCCACGGGTATGCTTGTTTCCATTTCAGAGGGATGCTTAGCTTTCTTTGAACCTGGCTATGTCATTTAGATCTTACATTTTTATATTTTCTTCATCATTGCTATCTGTTTGGAGAAGGGGTACAACATAGTCTAAACTCATGCCTTTTTTCCTTTCTTTAAGTTATGGTAAAAAAACACGTAAAATTTACCATCGTAATCATTTTTAAGTGTTACATTACAGTAGCATTAACTATATGCACATTGTTGTGCAACAGATCTCTAGAAATTTTTTGTCTTGCAAAACTGAAATTCTGTCCCCATAAACAATTCTCCTTTCTCCCCTCCCCTCAGCTTCTGGCAAACACCATTCTACTTTCAGTTTCTGAGTCTGACTGCTTTAGATACCTCATATATGTGGAATCATGTAGTATTTATCTTTTTGTGATTGGTTTATTTCACTTAGAGTAATGTCTTCAAGGTTCATCCATGTTGTAGCATCTGAAAAAATTTCCTTCTTTTTAATTTTTTGAGAAACCTCCATATTGTTTCCCATAGCAGTTGCAATATTTTGTATTCCCAACAGCAGTGTACAAAGATTTCAGTTTTTCCATATCCTTACCAACATTTGTTATTTCCTTCCTCCTTACCTCCCTTTCTCTTCCTTCCTTCTTTCCTTCCTTCCTTCCTTCCTTCTTTCCTTCCTTCCTTCCTTCCTTCCTTCCTTCCTTCCTTCCTTCCTTCCTACCTTTCTATTAGTGGTCATACTAACAGATACAAGGTGATATCTCATTGTAGTTTTGACTTGCATTTCCCTTGGATTAGTGATGTTAACCACTTTTCATGTACATGTTGGCCATTTGTATGTCCTTGGAAAAATGTCTATTTAAGTCCTTTGCCCATTTTTAAGTGTGTTTTTTGGCTGTTGAGTTGTAAGTGTTCTTTATATATGAATTTGAACTCCTTATCAGATATATGGTTGACAAATATTTTTTCCTATTCTGTAGGTTACTTTTTCACTTTGTTGATTGTTTTCTTTGCTGTGTAGAAATTCTGATATAACCCCACTTGTCTATTTTTACATTTATTGCCTGTGAATTTGGTTTCATATCCAATAAATCATTGCCAAATTCAATGTCATGAAGCTTTTCTCCAGTGTTTTCATCTAGGAATTTTATTTTTTTAAAGATTTTATTTATTTACTTGTCAGAGCAAGACACAGTGAGAGAAGGAACACAAGCAGGGGGAGGGGGAGAGGGAGAAGCAGGCTTCCCACAGAGCAGGGAGCCTGATGCGGGGCTCGATTCCAGGACCCTGGGATCATGATCTGAGCCAAAGGCAGATGCTTAACGACTGAACCACCCAGGCGCCCCTCATCTAGGAATTTTACAATTTTAGATATTACATTTATGTTTTTAATCCATTTTGAGTTAATTTTTGTATATAGTGTAAGGTAAGGGTCCAATTTCATGTATTTATTTATTTTTTTGCATATGGATACCCAGTTTTTCCAACAGCATATGTCGAAGAGACTGTCCTTTCCCCATTGTATAGTCTTGGCACCCTTGTCAAAGATCACTGGACCATATTTGTGAGAGTTTATTTCTGAGTTCTCTCTTTTGTTTCATTCATATATATGTCTGTCTTTATGCTAGTACAACACTTTTTTGATTATTGTAGGTTTGTAAGATGTTTTAAAATCAGGAGGTGTGAGTCCTCCAACATTTTTTTAAAAAATCAAAATCGTTTTGACTACTCAGAATCCTGTGAGATGCCATGTGGATTTTAGGATTTTTTTTCCCTTTTCTGAAAATAAAATGCCACTGGGATTTATAGGGATTACTTTGAATCTGAAGGTTGTTTTGGGTAGTATGGATACTTTGGCAATATTAAATCTTTCAGTTCATAAACACGGATGTCTTTCCATTTATTTGTTTTTTTCCTTAATTTCTTTCAGCAATGTTTCATAGTTTTCAGTGCATAATACTTGCCCCCTTGATTAAGTTTACATTTATTGTGCCATTTTGAAAGGAAGCCCAAAATAATTTTAATGGCATTAAATGATACTTTTTTTTGTAAAGTAGAGTAAATAAAAGTTCTAGAAGGCATCACTTTCTCACACAAAATAAGCTCACAAATGCTAGAAACTTCTGTTCCTGAAACACCTTCTTCAGTAGTTCAGGAAACACTGCTGTGTCACAATCTGTTGAGACAGATTTTCCGACAAATTTTACCTTATTCAGATAGTGCCCTTAATTTTAAAATTTTTGCTATTTAACCAGTTTTAACTGACTTGAATTTTAATATTGTTTGATGTTTCATTCTCTTTGAGGTTTACAAGATTTTGAAAATGCTTGTAAAACAACATAAATTTTGTCAAATTATCACAATGCTTGAAGGCATTTGTGTGGGAGTGGGGAGGGTTGAATCTTTTCGTCATATACAGAGAAGGTGTAGTCTGAATCTTGTCTTTCTCCTATCCCCTATAAATTTACTCTAAGATTGGTATCTTTTTATATTTTTATTAGTTTGAACTGAACCTTGTATACATAAAACAATTACAGATAAGAATTGTTTGATATAAAATTCTAAAGTCAGATTATTTTCAAACTGGCGGTTAAAAATTGGTGATGAAATATTTTAGATAATTATTATAGAGTCATATGTGTAATAAAATATATAAGGGATGAAAGTAATACTACCACAGTTATATTGATGCTGCTGTTATATTTGACTTTTTTATTTTTTTCTGTACCTATGTAATTTTTAACCTTCCTTGTAGTTCAATTCAGATCTTACTGATTTGTGAACTCTTTCCATTATCCATATCAGTGAGAATTAGATACTACTTCTGCTTTAGTATCACAGGACTTAGTGTCTGTTTTTCTAGTGGGAAGGAATTTTATCATACCCATCTTTGCTACCTGGGCCATGTATTTCCCCCAATCACAACATTAAGTACATTCTCTGATAAAGGAAGGCTCTCAATGAACTTATTGAATTTTAAAGAATTGCCTATTCCAAGTATAAATGGAGCAGATTATGTACAGCAGGTGAACAGTTAACTATGATTACATTGATGATCTTACAGTCCACAGCACAAATGCTCGTTTGCCCTCAAAGTCAGCCTCAATAAACCTAAAATTTAGTCAATATATATTTATTGGAACTCTACCACATACTAGACATTATACTATATAGTGAGCATATGAAAGTGGGTAAAATAGAAAGATCCTTCTCTTCCTAGAGTTTTCACTTATCATAATTACTTGTTGCAAGAAATCTGGGCCAGTACAATGTTAGAGAGCACAGTCTTCAAGACCACCTTCACTTCTAACAACAACTGTTAAGTTCAGGTCAAGGGTGGTTCCCAACACCACTCTTTGGTTTTATAATTCATTAGAAGGACTTACAGAACTCACTGAAAGCTGTTATAAGTATTATACTTGCGGTTATTGTTTATTACAGGGAAAGCATACAACGAAGCCAAAGGAAGAAGTATATAGGCAGAGTATAGGAGACACCAAAAGTACCAAATGCAAAGTTTCTATTGTTTTATTCCTATAGAATCAGAATGTATTACTCTTCTGGTATCAATCTGTGACAATGCATATCAAATACTGCCAGTCAGGAAGCTCACCTGAGCCTTGGTGTTAAGAGTTTTTATTGAGACTGCATTATATAGGATTGATTGAATGATTGCCCATGTGGCTGACCTCAGGCTCCTGGTAGACTGATACGTTGCATGACCCAAAGTGCTAACCCTAAAACATTGTTTCTCTCTGGCTAACCTAAGGCTTTCAGGCAAATATAAATTTCCGGAGGCCAGGGACAAATGCTACACATCTTTTGGGATGAGGTTAAGTTCTTTACGTGTATACACACTGTCTAATTGAAGTGAATGCCATATTTTATTAATATATTACTCTGACTCAGCCTCCAGTCACACCCTGTTATAAACAAAACATGTCCTCCCAAAATGCATATGTTAAAGCTCTAATCCTCAGTGTGATGGTATTAGGAGGTGAGGCCTTTGGGAGGTAATTGGGTTTAGATGATGTCATAAGGGTGGAGCTCTCATAATGGGAATAGCATCCTTAGAGAAAGAGGACAAGAAACGGGAACTTTTTCTCTCTGTGAACACACAAAGTAGATGTCATGTAAACATACAATGAGATGATAGTTATCTACAAGCCAGGAAAAAGCCCTCAGCAAGAACCAAATCTGATGGCACCTTGATCTCTGACTTCCCAGCTTCAGGAACTATGTGAAATAAATGTCTGTTGTTTAAGCAACACAGTCTATGATATTTTGTTAGAGCACACAAGATACTTCCCTTCTGCCTACATCTATTTTCTTTCTCCAACTTGGAAGAAGGAAATAATGAAAGACAAGAAAGTTATGAGAGTAACATCTGGTACATCATCATTTGGGAAGTGAAAACATAACTCAGTGCTTTGGACAACTAGGGAGCCTTGACATTTGAATTTAGGAAAATTGTGCACTTAAAAATAATGCAATTGAATAGCTTTAAACATGTCTAAGATTTGTAACTAGGCTGAAAGTATTGGGTCCTTTTTTTTAAATATTTGTTTATTTATTTTTAGAGAGAGATTGAGAGCAGGGGTCAGGAGCAGAGGGAGAGGGAGAAAGAATCTCAAGCAGACTCCATGCTGAGCGTGGGGCCTGATGCAGAGCCTGATCTCAGGACCCTGAGATCACGACCTGAGCCAAAACCAAGAGTCAGACAGTCAACCCACTGTACCACCCAGACACTCCAGTACTGGGGCTTTTTTAATGAATAGTTTGATGCTTTTAGCACACATATCCCTGGCATTTCAGTGACTGATAAAGATTAAAATGTTTTAAAAAGGTTTGCTTTTTTTGATTACAATAATTGTTTACTTACTTTATAAACTTAAAACGATTATATTGTTGATGTTTGGCCTTGTATCAGTTATCTCTAAAATTAGAATTATTTAGCTTATGAACTATTGAGTTTTTTTCAGTTGAGGGATTAAGGTCAAATTACATACAAATTCTTATTGTTTAACACTGCCTTAATCCATGTCAATTATATTTGAAGCTAAATCAATGATAAAATGACTCCTTTAAGTCAGTCTTTGTTTTAATACATAAGTAATATTATAAGCTGTTATGAGAGTAGCTCTACCAGTGATAGTCATAGCAGCGGTATTAATGGCTGTGCTTGTACAAATAATATAGTTTATTTAGTTTTTGTTGTTTCTAAAGGGCTTTTAGATTTATATGAATTTGCAAAGCAACTCTGTGAGGAAGGACAGGAATGGACCATTACATGTAGATAAAAAGCTGAGGCTTAGGAAGCTTGTTGACTTAAGTCCATCCTGGTGAGTAATAGAACCCAAACTATTATCTAGGTCTTAACTCCAGAAATTATGAGATTTTGATAATACCACACTGCCCTTGGCCTTATATATAATAGATCTTCCCACTGTAGAACGCTTTCTCAATTTTTAACTGAGCTTTCATATAAATAGTCTCATCTGAGCCTTACAATAACTATGATATTGCTATCGAAGGACAAAAGATATACCTGGGAAGCAGAGCTTATGTGACTAAAGTGATGGCACTCAGTATAGGTGAGGTAGGTCAAGAAAAGGAAATCCTGGTTCAATGTTCATTTTTTAAACCACCATTGTTTATCTTATTTGCTATTGCAATTAAGGATGTGTCACTCTGTACTGTTAAAACATAATGTCAAAAGCATAATTATATTAAAACTAGGGCAGCCTATCACCTTGTTTATTTATAGGTGTCAAAAGCAATAATAACAACAAGAATGAAAGAGATATTTCTTAATTGCCTCATGTCCTTTTGCACCATTTAGAATTACATGCCTAAATTTGGTGTTTCAGTGAGAGCAGATGATGTCAAGATTGTGATAAGGCACTGACTTTATATTGAAAAACTAAGTCAAGAGTTACTGAGAAACATGGGAGGGGTCTTTGAGGGAGAAGAAAAGAAGAGGACCAACATTGAAAGCTATCAGGGAAGGATGAGTTTATGCCCACAAGGTGACAATAGGAGAAAGTACCTTTTTATTTTACTTCTTTAATTTCTTTTGCTTTTCACTATCATAGATGTTCAAAATTTCCCATTTCTGAGGACTCAGTAAAACTCTCAGTTTCTGCAAAATAAAATTTCTGCAAAAATAACTTCCATATTTTGGACCTTGATAGGACATTTATCTGTATATTCCCTTTCTTCTTTTAGTTAGAATTACTGGTTTCTGTGCCCTATTTATCCTACTAGATGCAAGCTCCTTGACTTTAGTGATCAGATCTAATATAGATTAATATATCCTATAGCACTAAAGACTGCAATTACCATATAAAGGTATCTACTAAAATCTTGTTGATGGATACATTTCATGCAGTTTAATTCTGAAAATAATTTTTTGGGCATCTGGTCTTACTGGTTTTTATAATAATTGTGCTGGTTGTGTCTCTACACACTTTCTAGTTCAGTTAACTGGTTAGTTAACTGGTTCAGAACTGGTCCAAGCTTTGAAACATGGCAAGTTTGCTAGAGGAGTCATTGTTCATGCCTCTCTGCGTTGAGGTCCATATTGTGTTGTAGTTTTAAGAGGTAATGTTGTCGTGTTTTCCTTTCTGTGCCAAATACTGCTTATAAAAAAGAGGGAGCTAAGACTGGCCAGAACATCTTCTGGGAAGCAACCTGGTCATTGCAGTTCATCTTTCAGTGGAAGATTTCCATTTTATGTTGAAAAGAAATGGCAGAATTTTTAACCAAACATATGTAGAATAGAGGTACAAAATAATTACCCACTCTAGAATTTGAGTTTCTTCATCAACTGACTTCCTCATTGAATGTTCTGAAATCTGAGGTGTATGCAGAACTATTTCTTGGGGCAGGTAGTTTCTCTGAAAAGTGCTGAATATTTAAGGAGAGAGAGAGAAAGAGAGAGAAAGTAGGAATACCTTAGCCATTAATGCCAAATGAATCATAGAGTTTTGGTTAATGGCACTTAGAGAGAAGTCAGACGCCAAATCACAAAGGCTTGTTTAGCAATTAGTTTGTTAAATATTCGGTTTAAGCCATTTACATTTTTTCTTCCATATATATGTGATTTCCTTTAATTTCATAACATTTCTTTTTCATCTTAGGTTAATTTTTGGCTGTAACACCTAGAAAAAAATTATTTATCTTGCCTGTTTTTTTTACCCTCATATATATTAATTAAGTGAACTGCAGTATCCTTTCCAACAACAAAAGAAAGGAAGAAAGAGAGAAAGAGGAAAGAAAGAAAGAAAGAAAGAAAATGAAAATATGAAATCTGCCCAGCCCAAGAATCTGGCAGTTGTTGCTTGCAAATGAGACATGATTGGTTGTTGTTGGAATTAGGTTGCCTTTCTTTAGAAAGAATCAATAGATCATTAGTTTTACTTTCAGTTAAGGATTGAATAATAGTAAGCATTCATTTTTAACTTATTATGTTTTCAGTATTAATTGGTGTTGATTTTATTCTAAGAGTTTATAACTTCTGGAAAATATTAATACTTTAGCTCCAGGGCTAGCCTTAATTGTAAAAATTAACATATGTGTATCTTCTAACATTTTTCATTGAAAAATAAAAGTAGGATTAAGCTTCTAAGAGCAGCACTAATGAAGATCTTTAGTTGAATCATTTGGAAATGATACTAAACTTTATATTTTTTCCTTTCTGCCTTGCCAGTAGGCCAATATGTAGTAACGTATCCAAAATTTTTAGATTGCATTTCTTTAGTCATTAGTGAATAGGCAGTTTTAAGTAGTATTTAAGAATGCAAACTTTAGAAATAAAACTGGGTTTGAATCATAGTTCTGTAACTTACCTTCTTTTATATCATTGGAGAAATTTCTTAAACTTCTAGGCTCAGTTTCCTTACATGTAAAATGGGGATAATAATGAAAATGCATGCTATATAGGATTATAGCAGGGATGAAATGAAAGGATGCATGTAAAACCCTAGCACTGTGCATGGTACATGGTGAATGCTCAGTGTTAGCTAGTAGTGGTAGTAGTAGTAGTGGTAGTAGTAGTAGTAGTAGTAGTAGTAGTAGTAGTAGTATATACTCAGTGTATCCTCAATCAGTTCCTTAGCATCAGTCCATGATATTCATGTAGTATTAATTCTACTCGTAGTTTCAGTGGCGATTCCTGTTTTGCCTAACGTACTTTCTTTAGCCACTCTGGCCATGGAAGCTTAGCTGTAGAGTATTTCTCCTGTAATTAGCGCCAATTAGCTTCAAACCCAAGACTTGACTTTATCTGTTGAAGGAGAGTTGCCTTTTTTTTTTTTTAACTGGATTTAGAACTGAGAGGATAAAAGGATTACAACCATTTTAACAGCACAAGAGAAATCCTGGATTAGAATGATTCCAGTATTCAAAGGACCAGGTGCCTAGGTGAAAAGATGGAGAAACCAGGTCTTGTTCACTCCTTTGAAGCTGCACAGGAAGACACACCTGAAGCCAGCCCTACCTGTGACATTTGCAATTTTATGACCCAGTAATTGACCTTCTTGTGTTAACCAGTTTGGGTTATATATTTAATTTTTAACAAGACAAACTGATAGATGAACCAATTTTCAGAGTAGTCAGACTTTGTGTGAAAGCTCCATGTTTTCCACATCATTCTTACTGAGAAATTACTTAGTGGCCTCCTTCTGCAGATTTATGGCTTTACTATGGCTTTGTGGGCCAGCCTGATTCCCAGAAGAGATTTCCTGTCATTATTACTTCTGCCTTCCTTTGCTTTTCCCTTTTCAAAACTAATGCGAGAATTGTAATTTCATAAGTTAATGTTTCTTGGTTTGTAATAAAAAACATCATCAGAAATGTAGATCATTTTTCCCCCCACTCTCCACCTTCCCACCCGCAGCTTGAGCCAGTTTTTTAATCTGAGGGGCTTTCCTTCTTCTAAATATCTCTTTATTTAACTCACTTGGAGGAAAATATGTTACATAAACTCAGTCTATAGGCCATGACTTTCATATACTTTAGGGAAGGGGAAAAGCAAAAGAAATGAGTGCTAAATGTAAAGGAAAAATCAGTTGATTTTTAATTGAGATTTGAATGGGAGAAACAATTTCAAGCCTACAGCCTACTGCATTTATGGTACACGTAAAGTTTGTTTCTATACCACAAAATTTTAAAATCTAGTAGTTAAGTTGGAGAAGTGGTTTAGCTGCATGGAAATGTATGTCAAAAGTGACATATTTCAGCCACTTCTAACTGGAAGGAAAGAACTTTATTTTGAGGCCATTGAAAGCATAAGTCTCCCACAGGGTAACCCTATGCCCTAGTTCATCCAGGAGAGTTATGCATGATGTCTTAGTGTAGTTATTGAGAGTATCTGTTTGACCCTCAGAAGAGTCCTGGATTAGGATTTGGGCAATAGTTATGCAATCACCTTACACATGATCCTACGTATGACTCAGTGGGTCATCTGAGATATCAGTGTATGCAGAAAATCTCACTGAAAAATTAGAAAACTCCCTCTTCTGATTTTACTTCCAAGGCCAGCTCTTAGTGAAAGGTTTCTTAAGTTCACTTGCCTGTATCGCCTAGGTTTTGAGTTTGGCTGTGAGTAAAAGAGATATCCATAACAAAGGTTTAAATTTTCTCACATAATCACAAGCCTGGAGATTGACAGTTATGGGTGTTGGTTAATGGACTGGTTCAAGAAGTACATAAATGTATTTGGCCTTTTCCTCATGGTACAAGATGAGTTCCATAACTCCAGCTAACATGTACATTCTGGGCAGTGGAAAAGGGGCACAGAGAAAGATTGTGTATTTATCAGGAAAGCATACTTTCCCAGAAATTCCAGTAATGACCATAAACGATGTCCAGTAATGAGTATAGAACAGTGTCACATGGTCGCCCCAGATGTAATGAATGTAGGGAAATGTCTAGATTGTTTTAAAATTTTGAGCTATAGACATTGTCATAACTATCAAAACCGGGTTCTGATAATATTAAGGGGGAAATGGATATTATGTGGGCATCTGACAACTGCTACACCTGTCCAGTCCTATCTGTCTATCTATCATCTATCTATCTATCTATCTATCTATCTATCTATCTATCTATCTATCTATCTATCTATCTATCCAAGACTTCAGAACAAGAGAGAGGTAGAGAACAAGTGAACAGATTAAAGAGTAGATATGCATGTCATCTCTTCATTAGGTTATCTAAGACATTTTGCATCACTATAAATATCATTTAAAATTTTTATGAACTTCTACTAGGAAGCTAAATATTGAACTCTAAAGACTAGAGAGAAGAGAGATTATCCGTAATTTTATTCAGGTCCAAATAGATTAGAATTTACCTGGGATTTGGAGACAGAAGCTTTCTGCTTATTGAGTTTTCATGGCAGATCGCTGGATATTTCCTCTCAAATTTCTTTCTATAACTAGGGCAATGAGGAATAAGCATTACTGTTTCAACTTCCATTCTTCTATTTCATTGGATGGGAAAAGTTCTCTCTCTATGGAACTATGAAAAGGCACCAGGGAACTGAATGCAACCACTGAGGACATAGCATTACTTTGCTAAGGTGTGTTTGCCTATGGTTTCTTTCTTTCTTTCTTTTTTAGAGAGAGAGGGGACATAGGAGCAGAGGGAGAGAGAGAACCTTGAGCAGGCTCCATGCCCAGCTTGGAGCCCAAAGAGGGGCTCTATCTCACACCACTGAGGTCATGACCTGAGCTGAAATCAAGAGTACGATGCTCAACTGACTGAGCTACCCAAAAGCCCCACCTGTGGTTTCAATTTAGCTGTTACTAAAAATCCAGGGATCAGCAGTTTTTTTCCATGCTCCTATTTATCTAGTAGTTTATTACCTATTTATTTAGGGTTGGTAATGTGGCACATGTTGTCCTAGGCACTAGAGATAGAATGTAAAACACTTCCACTGTAGTGGAAGACAGGAAGACAGCTTGTAAACACAAAAATATGAAAATATCCCATTCAGGATTAGTCCTACGAAAAATATATTTCTGTAATAGAGAATAATAGAGGAAACTAATTTAGACAGGATTTCCATAAAAATGTCCTTAAGGAGATGATATTCAAGCTAAAATCTAAAGGAGGAAAAGGAAGAGAATAATCACTAAACCAGGGGAAGAATGATGCCAGCAGAGGGAAGAATTAGTGAAAAACATTCGTAGGAACAAAATATTTGTCAACCTTACTGTTTCCGTCTTACCCTTCTATCATAATTCTTGCATCTGAAGTGCTAGTTCTTATATGTATTCATTTTCATTTGCTTACCTATATGATTTAAAATATTTTTACTTGTTATGTGCTGAGTACTAATTTGGGTGCTCTAGTTATGAAGAGGAAAAAGACAAACACTGTGCTTTCACACCATAATAAAGAATGAAATTGTTAAAGGTCATAACAGAAGGAAACAAGTTTATAGAAACACAATACGTGTTACTTCTTAGCATATTTTCTGAATTTTAAATTTTACATTAACTCTCATTATGAATTTCTGTTATTTGTATCACCCTTGTATTTTGAGTCTTTTTACATAAAATCCAGGCATACATTGTTATTTTTTAAAATTTGTATGCTATTTAATGAATGCTTTCTTATTATTAATATTCCCAAGGGATTTTTAGGAAATTTCTTAGTTATTTAAAAAGAAAAAAACGATTTCATTGACATTATCTTAAGATCTTAAAGTCTAATTAATAGCAGATTGCCAAATATATGTATATTTTAAAAGCTCCATGCCACATAAAAAAAAGTAACTCAAAATAGATCATAGACTTAAGTGTAAGAGCTAAAGCCATAAGATGCTTAGAAGAAAGCATAGAGCTAAATCTTCATGACCCTAGATTAAACAGCAGTTTCATAGATATGACACCACAACATAAGAAACAGGAGAAAAATAGGTAAGTTTGCTTTCATCATAATTAAAAAAAAAATCTGCTCCAAGGACATGGTCAAGAAAGTGAAAAGACAAACCATAGAAGGGGACAAAAATTTGCATATTATATTTGATAAGGAATGTGAATCTTGAATGTATAAAGAACTCTTACAACTAAAAATAAAAAGCCAAATTAAAAGTGTGCAAAGGATCTGAATAGACATATTTCCAAAGAAAATATACAAATAGTCAATAACCTCATGATAAGATGCTCAACACTGTTGGCTATCAAGGATATATATAATTAGATCATAGACTATATTTTTTTCTTCCTCTTTGGATCAATTTAAAAATTTCAATCAACAGGGCACTTGGGTGGCTCAGTCAGTTAAGCATCTGCCTTCAGCTCAGGTCATGATCCCAGGGTCCTGGGATCGAGCCTCACATTGGGCTCCCTGCTCAGCAGGGAGCCTGCTTCTCCCGCTCCCTCTGCTGCTTCCCCGCTTGTGCTCTCTCTCTCTCTCTGTGTCAAATAAATGAATGAAATCTTAAAAAAAAAAAAATTCAATCAAAACCACAAATGCCATTTCATACCCATTAGGTTGGCTATATTATAAAAAAACAGATAGGTGTGCTTGGGTGGCACAGTAATTTAAGTGCCCAGCTCTTGGTTTCAGCTCAGGTCATGATCTCAGGGTTGTGAGATTGAGCCCCACATGGGGCTTCATGCTCAACTCGGAGTCTGCTTAAGATTCTTTCTCTCTATGGGCACCTGAGTGGCTCAGTCAGTTAAGCATCTGCCTTTGGCTCTGGTCATGATCCCAGAGTCCTGGGATCCAGCCCTGCATCCTGCATCAGTCTCCATGGTCAGTGGGGAGCCTGCTTTCCCCTCTCCCTCTGGAGCTCCCCCTGCTGGTGTTCTCTCTCTTAAATAAATAAATAAAATCTTAAAAAAAAAATACTCTTTCTCCCTCTGCCCTTCCCCCCACTCCTTTTATTCTCTCAAATAAATAAATCTTTAAAAAATAAAAATAATAAAAAATTAAAAATACAGATAAAAACAAGTATAGATAAGGATATGGAGAAGTTGGAACCTTTATTTACTGCTAGTGAAATATAATATGATGCAGCCACTTGGGAAATAGTCTGGCAGGTCCTGAAAGGGTTAAACATAGAGATACCGTATGATCCAGCAATTCCACTACTAGCTGTATACCCAAGAGAAATGAAAACATATGTCTACACAAAACCTTTCGTTCACTAATATTCTTAGCAACATTATTCATAATAGCCCAAAATTGGAAACAATCCAATGTTTATCAAATGAAGAATGGTTATCTAAATAAGTAATGGGTAGACTTGATTGCAGTGATAGTTGTTCAACTCTGTGAATATACTAAAATCCATTGAATTATACACTTTGGGCGAATGGTATATGAATTTTATCTCAATAGTGCTATTATTTAAAAAGCTAATTCTATTTAAAATATCAATTTAGTCATGATTTAATAGAAATTAAAAAGTAAATAAGATGATTTTTTTCCCCTAATGGATTCAATACACATTAATTGAATTGTATTTTTTATTTGTTTAAAGTAACACAAAGGTGTGAATTTCCTCACTATGGGAGAGGTGTGACACAATTCTAACACTCTGGTGTTGGAGCACAACATGAAGAAAGGAGGGAAACAGAGTAGAATCTGTGTTTCCATTGTGAAGTGATGTCCTACAACTGTAAACACCACAGATTTTGACCACAAAATACTACCTATGAGAGAAGAGTTTTTATAATAAGATTAATATTTGTTGGGACAGGTGGTACTTGATTTTACTTACTGGGCTTGGATATTTAAATGATTACTGTCAGGGCTTTCAAATGTATGCAAATCTGTTAATAAGGTGGTACCTTTGAATAGGTATATGTTTAAATCACAGAGTATATTTTTCTTCCTCTCTTTGACTCAATTTAAATATGTTTTGTGAGTTATTCTTGAATATTCTGTACCTTAAAATTATGTCTTGGGGCTACTTAATGGGAAAAGGTAGAGAAATATATGTATCTATTTAGCAATGCACATTTTAATTCCTTGCAGCAGACCATATTACTTCCTAGTACACACTTGAAAATTTCAAATTATGGTGCAGTTTTATTTTTTATTTTTATTTTTTAAAGATTTTTTATTTATTCATTTGTCAGAGAGAGAGCACAAGCAGAGGGAGAAGCAGGCTCCCCGCTGAGCAAGGAGCCCAATGCGGGACTCGATCCCAGGACCCCGGGATCATGACCTGAGCCAAAGGCAGATGTTTAACCGACTAAGCCACTCAGGCGTCCCTATGGTGCAGTTTTAAATACAAAAATTTTAAACAGACTTTAACTGAAGTTTGAAGCTCGTTAGAATATTTAAAGAATTATACATAAAATATACTTTTTATAATTAAATATTTATTTTTATTTTATGCATATTATGATAGAATTCCTCAAAAATCATTTTTAATGAATAGCATAAAGTTGAGGGGCAGCATGTATCTTCTGTTCTCAGTGTATCTAGTTTTACCTTCTTCATTTTTTAGATATAATAAGCACATCTCAAATCATAATAGAAGCCTGTTTTGTGGAGCACGGCTGTAAATCCAGCTATTATCTCGTGGAATTGTCACAATTACGTTACTATGATTCTTTTGTGTTCATTACAGACTTCATTATGTTGGTTTTCAGGGCCAGTGGCTGGGTCAATCAATATTACTTTCACTCAGTGAATTGGGTAAGGTTTCATTCTCAAAAGATTTACCATTTTAAATATGCTATATCTAGTTAGCCTTGTATAGTTTAATTCAGGCCATCTAAAAAAAAAAGAGAGAAAGAAAGAAAAAAATAGAAATGTTCTAAAACAAATACCAAGATGCATTAGAGTTTTAAGAGAGTTGAAAACTTTCAATATAATTTAGACTAAAATAACATTTGGCAATTGATTCCCTGGATAGCCATCCAGTCTCTGCTTGAACCACCCCTAAAGACTTCTCATGCTGTGGTAGAGCATTCTGGTGTAGTGTGAACAGTGTTTGGAATCAGTCACACTTTCCAATTACTGTAATTTCTTTCTTGACGCTGGTTGACTTTAGGTGACTTACTTAATGAGCTCCTCTTTATGATTTCTTTAAAAATCTAGGGCATTATATCTACCTTATCAGTTTGTTAGAGGAATTTAGAATGATAAAATAATAGGTAATACACTCAGTTCACCCAATAAATGTAGTATTTTCTTCCTACCCCTTATAAATGTCAAGACACTTGGGCAAGATACAAGATAGTTCAGAGCTGTATGTATATTTTTCATCTGAAAAATGTATTATTTCTCCATTTTGATTTTGGTGGAAATATAGTGATGCTTTTATTCACTCAGGTTCATCCTCCCTCTTGACTACCTCCGTGGCCTTTGTTCTCTGACCTCTCAATTCCTCCAGGTCACCCCTGCAAACTCTGGAACGGACCTTTTGTTGCCCCACTATTTTTTATTTCATCACCTTAAAGGTAAACCAGCCACTTGCTGCCTTCAGAACCTCCAGTGAATTCTAGTAACCCACACTATCAAATCCAGAATTCTTTGCCCTGTCTTCAAAGCCCTTTAACAATTTGACTCCAACATAACTCTCTGGTTTCACCCACATTTTCATTTCTCTCTATAACATGTTTTCCTTTCCTTTTTTTTTCCTTTTCTTCTTGAGTCATTTCCTAGATCTCACCTTTTCATGCACTCAGCCCTAATGCCTTTTTCTGCTATTTTTGCTTATTAATCTCCCTTGCCTTCTTTAAGACCTAGTATGCCTCCACCATGTTGAAACTGCAGAAATCAATTCTACCTTTTTTTATCCTTCCATAGCATTTTGTACTTTTTATAGCTATTTATTCTGCCTTAGGTTTAGTTTGTATTTTTATCTCCAAAACTACACTACCATCATCTTGAAGGCAAAGCCTGTGTCTGATTTATCCTTGAATTCCATATACCAGTTTCCTGCAAAGTCTCCTACCCACCACCCACCCAACAACACCTCCACAGAGGTGATGGATTTGTCTATTATCTCAGTTTCTTTAGCTTCCAGTGTTCCTCAAACACAAGGAGAAGCTCTGTGGCCTGACCAAAGCCACTCTTGAAACCATATCAGACTGAATATTTGGTATTTAATTTTAATGAGTGGTTTGTTTTCCCCCTTGTGGTCTAAATCACAGAGGCAGGCTTCCCGTTAGCAGCTATATTGTGCTCTTCCTTTTACCCTCTTCTTTTGCTCTTTGCATATTTTTTTATAATCTATTTTATATATTTACGGCTTGCACTTTTGTTTTAATATGATATAATACCCAGAAATAGAGTTATTTTCTGCATGACAAATTGAAGATGATTCTTCAGTTTACAAAAAGCAAGCAGTGATTCCATAACTTAAATATAATATTTACATTATGTTTTATGGATTATAGAACATGTTTGCATCTATTATTTTATTTGATTCTTACCCTGTGCAGTAGGCAAAGGAAAGGAAAATTGTGCTTATTTTATGGATTAGAAAGTGGAGGTGTGGGGGCTTAAGGGATTTAACTAATGTCACAAGCTGGTGCTGGACCTTGAACAAGTTTTTCCATGCCCGTTCTAAGACATTTTCCATTGTATCATGCTGGGATATTTAAAATTCACATAATCTGATTTCTCAAAGTGATTTACCTACAGTTTTCCCCTAATGCTTTATCAAGTAAAATAGAATGCTGTAGGTTTAATATTTTAAAGGAACTTATTTGGTTTGAACTTTTCTTTGATGTTTTCAGTTGCCTGTTTTGCCATGATCTGTCAATGTCCCTTACCCTACAGATCAGTTTACCATCACATTAGTTTTGAGTGCTCAGGGGACATGTGAGGTAATGTGTTATCGGGGCGGTCACAGACTGGTTTTGGAATGCTTTCTGAGTTTCCCTATATACCATTTGTGTGCCTGATTTTTAATGTGGATATTGTTGGGGTATGGTTTTTACTCTTGAAAGTTTTTAATGGTATCTGCTAATTCATCATCCCAGCAGTAATTTAGCATTCTTATTATAATAATATTATATTATATAATAATATTATAATTCTTATTATAATCTGAAATATAGGTATAGAGTTTAGAGTAGTAGATTATTATAATAGGATCTCTTTCTTAAGATTTCTTAACTGTATCTCTTGGTCCTCATTCTCAAACCTATATTTATAAACAGGCTGTGTTTTTGGTGTCTTATTTTTTTAATTAATTTTTTTTTTTTATAAAATGAAGAGACACAGGCCCCACTATCTAAGATGTATTGACTGAGAATGGAAAACGGAGTTGTACAGCCCTTCAGTCTCAGATGAAAAATGCCAAGGGATGTAATTGGCCACATTCCAAACTCTTTTCAGAGACTCATCCAGTAGTCCAAAATGGAAAATGAAGTTAAAAAAAAAAATTCCCCAAAGAGGCATGATTCATCTTGTGTGGCAGTAAATATAACTTTTTGAACACTGTTATTTATTTGACTACTTCACTGGAATCCAAGTGTACCTATCTCTGCAAATCAGCTTCTCAAGAACTCTTAAAGCCCAGCCCAAATGCTGCCCCTGACAACCAGCTATTTGTTGTTTTAATTCTCCTTGTATTGAGACATCCTTCACTTCTACCAGATCTCTCTCTGCTCTCCAGCACTGTGCCCACTCTGGCTTTATTTATTTTTATTTTGTGGACTCCTAGTTAATGAAATTGATCAGAGAAAACAATTAGACTAAATCAGTGTCTTTTTTCCCCTAATATTCACCAAAATTAGAATCCAGTCTTTGCCGAAACATCTCTAAGATTGAGGACTTTATTACCTGAGTTGTACACCGGAGATGATTGTTAGGGTCATTTTCTTTTTATTGTGCCTTTTTTGGTCCTGGTTCTGCCACCTGGAGTCACAGGGAATATATATGTTAATTGCTTAGCAGTGCTTGGCACATGGTTTATGCTCTAGCACTGGTTACCGCCATGAAGACCAACTGAATTTTTCTCTCACTATGTGTATTCCATCTCTCTCTCAGTCATTATCCATATCCACATCTGTATATACTTACCTTCCATCACAGACAATGATGTTTGATACATAGTAAGGACCTTAAAAGTGTTTTTAAAAAATTATTATTTATCTCTCACATGACACATTTTCAACCATTTGTTGAACACATTTGAATATTATAGGAAGCAAAAAAATTTTTTAAATATATACTAGAGGAAGCCATCATGGTTTCCATGAGAACATGCGCCGGTTTCAGTACTTTCACAAGGTAATAAATATTACTTAATAAATAAATTAACAAATAAGCAATAGAATCATTAAAATCTGTAAATTGAAAGAAACCTAAAAGTCATTTGGTTCGCTCTATCTCTTTTTTTTTTTAATCCCTTCAGATTAGAAAATAGAACTCTAGACATGGACTGTTTTCATTCCTTCATCATGCAGAGCTCACTCTTTCATTTATACATATGTCTCCTAAAATGTGAAACTGTAATCTGTGCAAGTAATGTTATATTAGTTTCTGCTTTGCTATGGCCCTTGCAGAATACCAGTTGACTCTCTGGGGCCACCAAGAAACTGAATAGTCAGTATGTAGTATCAGTACTACAGGGCTGGGGAATTAGAATTCATGCACTTGCCACTTAGAAATATATGTTTAAGAAATTCTCTGACACTACTTTTGTTTAAAACATTAATTCCCAAAAAGTTTTTATGATTATTCTGGTGGTCTCCTACAACATTTTCTGATATAAAATAAACCTACAGAAATATGTTTTTTCATTGACTTTATGCTTACACAATAACAGCTTTGATCTTTGTTATATTTCAGTGGGTAGCTTGAACTAGATGCATGATAAGCTGAATCCATGCTAAGTACAGCCATTAGTGTAGAGGGACCAAGATGGTGTTCCTGGCAGAGTTCTTATTATTTGTAATATAAAAAACTTTTACTTCTATTTGGCAGTCATTTCTGTAAGTCCCAAAGGAAATTCATGCTATTAGAAAAGGTTTCCCTCACTGACATGGGCTACTCAGGCTAATTCTTTTCCCCTGTGTGTGCCCCAAACCTTCTTTCAATTGAGGTCGCTTTGTTTTCTATGACATTACATTCCAAACAAATCCCTACTTTGTATTCTCACTTGCTCCACTTATCGCAGAGCCTTCTGATAGCCCAATCTATATCTAATTCTTCTTCCATATATCTACCAAAGTCCCTTTTCTAAAATGTCTCATCCTTTGCTTCCTTAGCCAAATTTGTGATGGTCAACGTGATGCCTCTCAGAAAAAAAAAATGATGCCCTTTCTCCATCACTGGAGAATCAGAACCTCCAACTCCTCTCAGTCAGAGATTGGGACACATTTTTTAGACATATATCTGATGAAATGGTGGCAGTTAGTAGGGCTTCTATAATGGATAAATTTGTGCAGGAGTTCCCAACTTACTTTTCTCTTAATATCTGATAGAAGTTATATAAACAAAAAGTCATCCAGCAAATATTTTTGACTGTGCATTTTGTGCATTTTTTGATGTTCAAGGAATTCTCATGTTTCTAGTGTCATTGGATCTACATAAAAACCTGAGAGGTTGATCAGACCAGTGTAATTATCACTAATTAGTAATATAGTAAATTGCTCAAAGATAATAGGGGTCACTAATACCAGTGCCTGACCTAAGATTTTCATTTCATACCTAAGCCTCCTTTCTCTCCTTTATTTGAAAAATGAATGTTCCATTGCTTGTAGTCATTTAGGATTTCTATTTAAGAATTTTATGTATTTGTTTATTTTTTGAGAACAGAATATTGGTTGCAGTGTTAAGTCTGGAAGGGTAGGTACTGTGCTGTGAAAATGTGAGAGCTGGGAACAATCTGCTAGGAGGTGGAGTGGGAAGGAGACAGAGAAAGGGCAACTCAACCTGTATTTCTGGGAAAGAAAGGAAAAAGAAACAAACAAAAGAATCCCATCGCTGCTTAAAAATTTATTTTTTGTATATAAAGCTTTTTAAGTTCATATGAGAAGACTTTTTTACATTTTTCATTGGTACTCTGTAATGGTGCCTATCATCCTAAGCACCAAGAGATGGTGTACCAGAGTGGCAATAGGAAACAGTGTGTTGCATTCTGTGTGAAAAGTGATCCAAGGATTTTATTTAAAGTAGTTGGACATCTTTGAGGTCTGTGACCATCCATCTATACTCTTCTTGTTTTCTTCCATTGCCATCCTTCCTTCCTCCTTCCTCCTCCTTCCATCCTTCCCTCCCTTTCTTTTTTTCTCTCTGTTTATCTCTCTTTTATGCCCACAACCCTTCCTTCTTCCTTTTTCTTTTGGATAAATTTATTTAGTACTCTTTGAATTGAACATGTGCTATATACAAAGTGAGCTAGATGCTTTGGATATGTGTAATACAAAGGATATAAAACTTTTGTTTTCACAGGAGCTTATAGTCTAGCAGGGTAGGTGGACAGTACGAAAATGAAGACATTCAAGGTGGGCTCTTCCAAGTATGGAATGAGCAATACCTCAGTTATTCAGAGTGAAATGCTTATGGATGGAGAGGATGTTCTTGTCCTGGAAATGTAGTTCGAATCAATAAGTCCTACTAATTTGCATCCAGGAAAATACTGGCCGTTGTAACTTGTTCTAAACTACGTATAAGATTCTATTATCATTCCACATAAAGTATGGTATATGTGATTATATATATATATATATATATATATCATACCTTCAATATTAAAAATTATCATGTCCACAGGAAGTTGAGTGTGAAATGAGAAACTGACTATTCCAGGTCCATTCATAAAAGTCTTCTGTCCCCTCGCTCCTATGCAGGAGAGCAAGTTGGTAGTAAGATAAACAAAAAGATACTCTGTTTAGAAAGAACATGAGGAACTACGTGCTTAGCAGGGCTGCTTTATCAAACATACAAGGACTATGCCATATTTGTATTTATGAATGGAAATGGAGGGAGGGTAGTAATTTCAGGGAATGATGGAGAGGTTACAGGGGGAGGAGACAAGTGAAAGCAAAGTCAGTGCTTAATGCCCAATAGGGTATGTAGACAGCTTGAGGATAAACCTCTTGCATGCACATACATGTCCAAAAGTCATGGAGGGTTAAGACATTACTGTGCAGGATCCCTTCCATATGTGTGTTCTGGTTCTACAGCCCATTGCTTTGGGGTCATTTAGTAGGAATACTTGCTTTATCCAATTTAACAATCCCTCAGTTTCTTGTGATATTAAATGATGAATGAAAATCATGATAATAATTTTGATAGTTAACATTTTTGAATGCTCACTACATATTTGGAATTTATAGATTTATTCACTCAGTCTTCATGGCAATTGCCTAAATTATGTTCTAGCATTATTTTCCTTGGACAGGTGAGGAAATAAAGATGAAATGATTTACCCAAGTTTACTCACATGGGAGATGAAGCTCTTAACTGTATTAAATACTGATTCTTAGAGAATAAGAAAATGTCAGTTAATATTTATTTACACAGTACTTGGTAGTTTCAAAGGGCTTTGACATCCACTATTATTTACAATTTACACTGCACCCCCATGAGGTATATTAAGTCAGGTTATTTATCCTGTTTTAAGAGATGAAAACATTAAGGCTCAGGGAAACTACCATGCCTAAGAACACATGTATAGTAAGTGACAAAACTGACATTCCACTTCAGGTCTATTTATTCCAAAACCTAAGTAGAATCCACTGCACTCTGATATCTGTTCATAATTTAAACCCACATATACATGTCTAATTTTAGGCAAACTTCCAACCCAGTTGGCTAAAATCTAATAGTTTCTGGTGCTTGGGAATGTACATTTCCGTCTCTTAGTAATTATCTCCTGCCTTATACAGTTTTCACTGGAGTTGCCAGATAAATGAGATGTCACTGCACTTAGCAAGGATCACTGTTGGTGGCTCTCGATTGGTTTTATCTGTTGCTAGGAGGAGTTGCTGTCTTTCAGCAGCTGCCAGCCAGGCAGGCCTTTCTGAGTGGAACTGAGCCCAGGTTGACAGTAGCTGGAAAAGGAATGTGTCCTAACCTAGCAAGGACACCCTTCAAGTTGATGAACTTGGCTGACAGAATCCCCAATTTTGATGCATTTCATTGCTTTTCACAAAGCCCATTTTTGTCCTTTTTCCTTCTTTTCTCTGCTTAAATTTGTTTAGTTGCTGACAGACCATCTTCATGCACCTTACAAAAGAATAAGTAAAGTCCAATTAGCATCTGAAATGCAGAAGAATTTGGTTCCAGCTCTAGTGGGAGAGTGATATATTGTTTGATTAGAAGAAGTAAGAGCTACTTCTTCTAAATAAGGGTACACATAATTTTCCTGGCAATTACAAAAAAACAGAGTTTAAAATGTTCCCTTTAGGATTTTGAGGAAAGAATGAGAATCGTTCAATTTGGATGGTTTCCCATGTTTAAGATCCTGTTTATCTGCAATGTGACTGAGTAGGTGCCGAGGAAGGAAGGGGATTGTGTTCATTTTTCCTCTGCTTGCCTTTATGTATCATGATCTGTCTACTTGGAATGTTCTTCACCCTGGTTATTTAACTCTTCTTCACATCTCGAGATCAGGTTCAAAAGCAAAACCTGTGGCAAAACTTTCCACATGTTCCTCTATCACCCCTACATGTTCACTCCCTTCCTTGTGTCCTCAGAGTGCTTCATTTATATTCCTATTTGGGGACTTCTGATAGTAAACTATCTTTATAGTCTTTATTTTCTGCATAACATTTTTTTTTGAATTCTTAGCACCTGGTACTGTGCCTGACCCTAGAAAATAGTCCTCCTTCTACCCCAACACCAGCTCCTAGGAGTCTAGTGGTTAGCTAGTATACATTATAATTCATTACTCTCTTTAATCTTCAGACAACTCAATTCAAGTTCAGGAGCCTCAAAAGCCAGGCTTACAAGAAAATTATCTATCTATCTATCTATCTATCTATCTATCTATCATCTATCTATCTATCTATCTATCTATCTATCTATCTATCTATCATCTATCTATCTATCCATCCATTTTCTATCATCTATCTATCTATCTATCTATCTATCTATCTATCTATCTATTACCTATCTATCATCTTTCTATCGATCTATCTATCTATCATCTATCATCTATCTATCTACCATCTATCTATATCTTTGACCCCTGATCATAAATAATACGATCAGATATAATATGATCAGATAATAAATGTATTAACTGCCTCCAGTCACACCCACACTAGAGGATTTTGAGCATTCTCCAATTACAGACTTTGGGAAATGGAGCACAGACTGAACTGGAGGGAATGTCAGAGTGTCAGTTAGCCCACATGCTCTTTGACAGATGTGTCAAAGAAAGCCCACAGAAGAGATGTGACTGGCCCAAAGCCACAATCCAGAGGGCTAGTGGCTGAGCTGTGCTTCAACCCTACTGAGCATTCTACTAGTTGTTTCTCCCTCCCTCCCACGCAGTTGTTCTACAAAGCAAGTGTTGCACTTACTTACTTTTGTATTTCCCATAGCACTTTTGGAGTTGTCCATTTGGGATTCTCAGTAAATATTGAAATGAACTAAGGTTTTTCTTGTTTTTTTTCATCACCTTCTCATATTCCCTTCAATACAAAGGGTATGAAAGAGAAAACTTAGCTCTGCTTTGGAAACTAAATGAAAGAAGAGTTTGCCCAGTTTCCAATAAAAGATTGGGAAGCGAACTTCTGCCTCTTCATCCCTGTTCCTTTCCCTGTTCCCTTCCTTAGCTGCCTTGTAATTTCTTACTCTCTTTTCCCCTTCTCAGGATGCAGGATCTACCCATATTTTCCAGTAGGTTGCAAAGTGCAATAATTCAAAATAGTCAGCAGCACTAGTCTTTCTCTTCCACATGCTCTTCCCCTTTCCTGGAACACTCCTTCCTCCACTCTGCCTGGTCAAGTTTTGCTCATCTTCCAGGTCACAGCTTCAGTTCCACTGAGGCCCTCTGTGCCCTGTGTGTATTATTTTCCTCCAGAGTACCTATGATAATTCTGAAGTTTTTATGTGTTCATTTTATTTAATGTCTGCCTCTCCAACTGGACTGCAAGTTCCACAAAGTCGGAGACCATTTATAGTGTTTTATACCATTGGATATTCATCACTGAGCACATGGTACCTGATACATAGAAGGTGCTCAAAATATTTTTATTTAATAAATGAATGAATTAAGTCATTATTCTTAGTTCTTATCTGTGTTTGTGTAGTGACTTTTTAGTGGGACACTGCACCTTTAAGTCCCTACCTGCAAGATAAGGAGAACACTCACTTCCCCGAGACTTGTCCTGGAAGGATTCCACTCCATGCCCAGGGATTTTTTTTTTATCTTTGTCTTTACCTTTATCTTTATGTAGTCCAAATCTGCTCCCTTCCTGATGTCACATACTCTTTTATATTGCCCTTAGGGTTTTTTTCACAGTAAAAATTTAGATCTCTGTTTCTTTAGACTTCCAATATCTCACCTAATTTTCCCTATGGATGGCAGTTTCCTCATTTTGGTGTAATGCCCTTGGCATGCTCTCATATTAACTGATTTCTGGGTAACCTTTAGAGATTCTTAATCTTTTTATGCTATGAATTATCTTGGCAGTCTTGTCATTGGATTCTTTTTTCAGAGTAATAATATGTAATGCATAAAATAGAAAATACACAAGATTTTAAAAAAACAATTGTATTGAAATATATTTATCTACAACTCTCACTTCTCATGACTACCCCTAGAAAATACCTGGTTTGGCCAAAATTGACTGGCCCCAGACACAGTTGGAAGGTGGGCAGATTAGTTTCCCAGGATTGTGATGTTGGGTAAACCTACTTGGGCATCTGTGTTTATGCTGAAAATCAGGGTAAACTATAAGATGCCTTTCAAACAACTTGATTGTTAAACTTTAACCTTTAATAATTAGCTTCAAGGAGAGATATGTCATAGCAAATATACATATTGGGTTTGAAGTCCATTTCACATGGGTATTTGATGACATTTAAAGTGGATCATTATAATCCCATAAGTACCTCTGGTAACAAGTGCTGGGAGGAGAGCTCCCTTGCAATGGAAGACATAATATTTTCCAACTCAGGACATTCAGTCTGCATGTGCTGAGAACAGTGGTACTGGTATCTTCCTGAGGTAGCAGAGAGGATTGCCTGTGTTTCCCTTAGGGCTTTGCTAGAGTTTCCATTGGCTTTTGTGAGACATGAACACGAACCATCCAGAAAATGGACCTCATTGGGACTGGTGGCTCAGTGTGTGCATGGAAGAAAAATAAAGAGCATAAACACCTAAGCCAGCTTTGTGATTCTGAAATTGAAATTAATTCCTCCCAATAAGGAAATATCCAATAGAATCAATATGGCTGTTAGAGCCATTGGAGAGAGCCTTAGTCTCAGACCTGGAAGAGTTGAATTCAAATACAGACTCAATGCTTTGTGCCTTGCACGTTGTACAAAGGGCCATTCCAGTCATTCTCATTGTTTAGAGTCTCTGTCCTCAGATTGTGTACTCATCAGGGAATGCTTAATTTAAGAAGTCTTTATTGAACATTTATGGTGTGTTGACACTGTTAAGACCTTGTTTTAGGAGATACACCATGTCCTGCATAATGCCTAGAGCAAAATAAAGCATAGAGTGTGTTCTTGAAGAATTCTTATAGACATTACATGTTTTCATATAAGTAATAATGGTGTCCTACTTCTATCCTTCAGCCTTATATTCAAAGGAGGATTACATTTCCCCATTTTTTATATAATATACATTAGAAGTAGAAACAATCTTAGGAATATTTAAAATATATGAAAAGAGCAGGGTGTATCTTCAAGCACTAAGAAGCATACATTTACATACAACCAATCTGTATGATAATCACAAGCCATTCTCATCCTGAGTTTCTCAGCAACACGAGTCCGGTTTGACTTTACAGGGTGTAGTCAGAAATGGTATTATTTTAGCTACACATTTCCTCATATTGATGGGAGCAGGAAAGTCTCACTCTCCTCTTAGTCTGATAATCTCCTCCAATTTCTTCTGCCTATCAAAACCATGCTCATTCAAAATGCAAGTAAAAACTACCTCTTGTGAAGTGTGTTCAGTCCTCACCAAGTATAAATATTTATTCCTTCTTTTGTGCTCCCGTCCCCCTATCATGGTCCTTGATGGTCTTCATGTTTCATTTACCCGTCTCTGGTTAATTATCAATTCCATGAAATCACATGGCAGATTTATTTTTTTTCTCCTTTTTGCTAAATAATGTAGTACCTTATAAATAGCAGTGTTCAATATATAATAGTTGAGTCATGGGTGCGTGAATAAAGGAGTGAACAAAGTTGAAAGAATATGAGTTTTTTATTCAGTAAAGATTTTTGGAATGAGTACTAGGCTATCATGTGCCATGCATTGTGTTTAGTCTTGGGTATATATAAGTGGTGAACTTTTATCTGCTGCCATAGCACTGATAGTCTAAGTTATAGTAATGCTTATAAATGAACTCTCAATGTTGAAGAATATATATCAAGAAATGTAGGGATAGTACCATTTTGGAGAATGTATGGGAAAAAAATCTATGGCTCTTAAAAATTTAACACTCCTTGAAGAATAGAAGAGAAGAACTTTCGGGAAATACAGTAGGCAAAAAGAATACAGTATGATTCTATCAATGCTTAAAAAATATTAGACACATATGAATCATATCAAAATAGCACTGCTGATTTGGAGGGTGGTGGAGATTCTATTTCAGTCTCAAACTGACTCCTTTATGGTCTCATCCAAACCATTTCTTGCCTAAAATTCTCTGTTTTATAATTGATTTTCATCCCCCACCCCCTACAAGTGAGTATTCGGAGGATTAATTATTGCAAAGCTCTTTGTAAATGAAAGACCTATATAAATTCTAAGTGATGTTGTTATATTATAGGCGATGTGTCAGTGAAATATTGACAAAAGCCTCCATTTGCTAAAGCCTGAATTGATGTATTAAACTCCTGCTATAGAACAATACCTCTGGGAAGGCTTATACATTCATTTCTTTAGACACATGAATCAGTGATTATAAATAATTATATTGCAGTACTCCATGTGATGCCAGTTAAGAAATCTTTATTGAACAACATGGGAGGTGGTCTTTGAGTTTCAATTACCAAAGAATATACTTTTCTCTTCCCTCCTCAAACAAGGTATTATGTCTGGAGCAGACTAGCTGTCCAAACTACTGCTTTTTTTTTTTTCTTTTAAAAATTCTTGCTTTATAGCATATTTTGTGGACCACGACTCAGATTGTAGAATTCTAGTCACATAGCTTTCCTTATTATCTTTATTATTATTATAATTATCATTATTGAAAGCAAACATACCAATTGAGTAATGTAATTGTGCTTGATAACGTGCTAGAAGAAGGGATAGTAAAAGATTAGCAATATTCTTAAAAAAAAAAGTTTAGCAATATTCTTGCTGTTCCAAAAAGAAGCCTAGATAATTAAACTGGCAAAAAGCAATTTGAAAGAAGTTAGGCTATCTCATTTTGGGGCATTCTGCTGACTACCTGGATTTTTTTTTTTTTTTTCTTCTATTTGTTAGCTTGTATGTAAGCCTGTGTTCTCTGGGCTTGGGCTAAAAAGGGTTCAGGAATAATGATATCCGTGCAAGTGAGATAAGAGGATTAGATTGTGCCACTCCAATACTCCATCATATTCTCTTCTGAAATGTAAGGGTAGGACTTTAAAAATCTTTTGTTTGCAAGTTTGAAAGTATCAATTTTGCATAAAATTTTTTAAGGGATTGTAAAAGCTTTATACAAAATTATAGATGATTTGTGTATACTAGATTTGTAAAGAGAAATTATTTCATTCATTACGGAGGCATTATAATGGTCTTTATATCTATCTATGTCTAAAAAAATATATTCATCTCTTATGTTTTGAGACTTTGTTTCCTTATGAAATCATGACAATTTTTGAAGATTTGGTTTGAAAGTAGAAAGAAATATCTGTAATGCAGTGTTTTTGTAAACAAGACTTGTATTGGAATGGCTGTCAAGTATGAGAATGTTTGTAATAAAAATAGTCTCTGTATAAACTCTTTATTTTGACAAATATTCTAGGGAAGAAATTATTTGATTTGATCTGAGATTGGCTATTATTTGAAGAGCAAATCTAGGTTTACCTTTTAAAATATTCCATTGCAACAGCCATTCCAGATTGTTACATTTTGCTGCACTTTCCTGTTAAAACACTTGATTAGCCTCTAATCAATACTGTTCCTGCTGTGATTATATTCAGCTCCTCTTAGTTGGACAGAAAGTCAGGGGAGAAATGTGGATCTTAATCAGATGCATCCACTTTCGGATAGTCTGTCTTTGAATTCTTACATTTAATAGATTTTCTTTTTTTAAGGTCTTACATCTGTTGATGGGTTCTACAGAAGAGATGATATCTAAAGTCTGTGTAATCATAGGGCAGTGATTATGGTAGGGTGAGGCCTGGGGGGATGCCTGGCATACAGTTGACACCAATGGTGATTCAAAAGTCCTGATGATCTAGTAATGTAAATGTTGATCAAATTTTCTTGGTTTCATGGTGGATAGGTAAATGAACTAAGAGTGAGGAAATCCAATTTCTAGTTCCAGCCCTGCCACTGATCCAGGTCAAAGAGTGCCATGCATTGCCAAGAGGCTCCAGTCAGGGTTCTCTTGGATTGGCCTGCCCTTATTAGCCAGAGAGAGTGAATGAGACCTG
The DNA here is from genome assembly GCF_003265705.2 of Callorhinus ursinus. NCBI lineage: Eukaryota > Metazoa > Chordata > Mammalia > Carnivora > Otariidae > Callorhinus > Callorhinus ursinus. The sequence goes on from NW_027397063.1 coordinate 66,016,144, forward strand.
ACAAGACAGAAAGGGAGCAAGGTGGGGTTCATGCTGACTTCTCTGAATAATTCTGAGCCTCAAAGCTCCATAATATATTTACATCTGCATAGACCCTTAGTCTTTGTAGGATATTTAACCTGCTAGACTCCATTGGTATTATTTGAAGACAGAGTCCTATGGCCAACATTTTAAGGGTTTGTGTACCAAGAAACCAAGCTTCATGATAACTTCCTTATTCTGTGTGCCCAAAGGAACTCTCTTAGTGGGAAACCAATTGCATTTATGGAGAGATATTGTATTTTATTTTTTATATTATTTATTTATTTATTTATTTATTTATTTATTTATTTATTTATAAGATTTTATTTATTTATTTGACAGAGACAGAGATAGTGAGAGCAGGAACACAAGCAGCGGGAGTGGGAGAGGGAGAAGCAGGTTTCCTGCTGAGCAGGGAGCCTGATGTGGGACTCGATCCCAGGACCCTGGGATCATGACCTGAGCAGAAGGCAGATGCTTAATGACTGAGCCACCCAGGTGCCCAAGATACTGTATTTTATATGACAGTAGTTACCCAATCTGATTAAAGTTTCTTTGCCCTTACTCATTTGGAAGATTACTGTTGCTTATCTTATTCTTTTGCTTAATAGTTGCAAACTTTTACCTGTCAGCTATTTCTCTCTCCAAACTAAAATATGTTAGAAAACCAGGAAAAAAGTGAAACAACAACAAAAAACCACTCTGAACGTTCAGAAGAGAAATTACAATGTTTTTGTATGAAATCTTTTGTATCTTGCTTGTAAGTGAAAAATTATTCTGCTGTCATATGATCTGATGCCTCTGGTTCTACCAACCTAGATTGTTTTGTTGCTTTGTGTAAAGACATAGAAAGCTACATAGAACAGGAGAAAGGGGAAAGAATGACAGCAGTCAACAGTGAGTGAAAGCTCGAAAAAGCAACTCAATGAAAAGAAAAGGCAGCGGGTTATTAAATACATATTAGAAAAAATTCCACAGGAAAAGGAGGAGAGTTTGAATGTATAACAATCTCCAAATCGTTAATTGATCATACAAAGCTATCCAGCATGTTACCCTCAGTAAAGTTCACTTTACTAAAGTTTTACTCAACTGAATTGTTCTCTTCAAAATCTCATACATTTGGCACTTTTGTTTTTTTTTAATTTTTTATTGTTATGTTAATCACCATACATTGCATCATTAGTTTTGATGTAGTGTTCCATGATTCATTGTTTGTGCATAACACCCAGTGCTCCATGCAGAACGTGCCCTCTTTAATACCCATCACCAGGCTAACTCATCCCCCTTCCCTACTCCCCTCTAGAACCCTCAGTTTGTTTTTCAGAGTCCATCGTCTCTCATATTTCATCTCCCCCTCTGACTTACTCCCCTTCATTCTTCCCCTCCTGCTATCTTCTTCTTTTTCTTTTTTCTTAACATATGTTGCATTATTTGTTTCAGAAGTACAGATCTGTGATTTTAACAGTCTTGCACAATTCACAGCACTCACCATAGCACATACCCTACCCACTGTCTATCACCCAGCCACCCCATCCCTCCGACCCCCCACCACTCCAGCAACTCTCAGTTTGTTTCCTGAGATTAAGAATTCCTCATATCAGTGAAGTCATATGATACATGTCTTTCTCTGATTGACTTATTTCACTCAGCATAACACCCTCCAGTTCCATCCACGTCATTGCAAATGGCAAGATCTCATTCCTTTTGATGGCTGCATAATATTCCACTGTGTATATATACCACCTCTTCTTTATCCATTCATCTGTCGATGGACATCTTGGCTCTTTCCACAGTTTGGCTATTGTGGACATTGCTGCTATAAACATTGGGGTGCACGTACCCCTTCAGATCCCTACATTTGTATCTTTAGGGTAAATACCCAGTAGTGCAATTCCTGGATCGTATGGTATCTCTATTTTCAACTGTTTGAGGAACCTCCATACTGTTTTCCAGAGTGGTTGCACCAGCTTGCATTCCCATCAACAGTGTAGGAGGGTTCCCCTTTCTCCGCATCCCCTCCAACATCTGTCGTTTCCTGACTTGTTAATTTTAGCCATTCTGACGGGTGTGAGGTGGTATCTCATTGAGGTTTTGATTTGGATTTCCCTGATGCCAAGCGATGTTGAGCACTTTTTCATGTGTCTGTTGGCCATTTGGATGTCTTCTTTGGAAAAATGTCTGTTCATGTCTTCTGCCCATTTCTTGATTGGATTATTTGTTCTTTGGGTGTTGAGTTTGATAAGTTCTTTATAGATTTTGGATACTAGCCCTTTATCTGATATGGCATTTGCAAATATCTCCTCCCATTCTGTCGGTTGTCTTTTGGTTTTGTGGACTGTTTCTTTGGCTGTGCAAAAGCTTTTTATCTTGATAAAATCCCAATAGTTCATTTTTGCCCTTGCTTCCCTTGCCTTTGGTGAAGTTTCTAGGAAGAAATTGCTGCGGCTGAGGTCGAAGAGGTTGCTACCTGTGTTCTCCTTTAGGATTTGGATGGACTCCTGTCTCACGTTTAGGTCTTTCAACCATTTGGAGTCTATTTTTGTGTGTGGTGTAAGGAAATGGTCCAGTTTCATTCTTCTGCATGTGGCTGTCCAATTTTCCCAACACCATTTGTTGAAGAGACTGTCTTTTTTCCATTGGACATTCTTTCCTGCTATGTCAAAGATGAGTTGACCATAGAGTTGAGGGTCCATTTCTGGGCTTTCTATTCTGTTCCATTGAACGATGTGTCTGTTTTTGTGCCAGTACCATACTGTCTTGATGAGGACAGCTTTGTAATAGAGCTGGAAGTCCGGAATTGTGATGCCACCAGCTTTGCTTTTCTTTTTCAAGATTCCTCTGACTATTCGGGGTCTCTTCTGGTTCCATACAAATTTTAGGATTCTTTGTTCCATTTCTTTGAAAAAAGTGGATGGTATTTTGATGGGGATTGCATTGAATGTGTAGATTGCTCTAGGTAGCATTGACATCTTCACAATGTTTGTTCTTCTGATCCATGAGCATGGAACGTTTTTCCATTTCTTTGTGTCTTCCTCAATTTCTTTCATGAGTATTTCATAGTTTTCTGAGTACAGATCCTTTGCCTCTTTGGTTAAATTTATTCGTAGGTATCTTATGGTTTTGGGTGCAATTGTAAATGGGATCGACTCCTTGATTTGTCTCTCTTCTGTCTTGTATTGGTGTATAGGAATGCCACTGGATTTCTGTGCATTGATTTTATATCCTGCTACTTGACTGAATTCCCTGTATGAGTTCTAGCAGTTTTGGGGTGGAGTCTTTTGGGTTTTCCACATACAGTATCATATCATCTGCAAAGAGTGAGAGTTTGACTTCCTCTTTGCCGATTTGGATGCCTTTGATTTCTTTTTGTTGTCTGATTGCTGTGGCTAGGACTTCTAATACTATGTTGAATAGCAGTGGTGATAGTGGACATCCCTGCCGCGTTCCTGACCTTAGGGGAAAAGCTCTCAGCTTTACCCATTGAGAATGATATTCACTGTAGGTTTTTCATAGATGGCATTTATGATATTGAGGTATGTACCCTCTATCCCTATACTCTGAAGAGTTTTGATCAGGAAAGGATGCTGTACTTTGTCAAATGCTTTTTCTGCATCTATTGAGAGGATCATATGATTCTTCTTCTCTCTTTTGTTAATGTATTGTATCATGTTGATTAATTTGAGGATGTTGAACCAACCTTGCAGCCCAGGGATAAATCCCACTTGGTTATGGTGAATAATCCTTTTAATGTACTGTTGGATCCTATTGGCTAGTATTTTGGTGAGAATTTTTGGATCCATGTTCATCAAGGATATTGGTCTGTCATTCTCCTTTTTGATGGGGTCTTTGTCTGCTTTTGGGATCAAGGTAATGGTGGCCTCGTAAAATGATTTGGAAGTTTTCCTTCCATTTCTATTTTTTTGGAACAGTTTCAGGAGAATAGGTATTAATTCTTCTTTAAATGTCTGATAGAATTCCCCTGGGAAGCCATCTGGCCCTGGGCCTTTGTTTGTTGGGAGATTTTTGATGACTGCTTCAATTTCCTTAGTGGTTATAGGTCTGTTCAGGTTTTCTATTTCTTCCTGGTTCAATTTTGGTAGTTGATACAACTCTAGGAATGCACCCATTTCTTCCAGGTTATCTAATTTGCTGGCATAGAGTTGCTCATAATATGTTCTTAAAATTGTTTGTATGTCTTTGGTGTTCGTTGTGATCTCTCCTCTTTCATTCATGATTTTGTTGATTTGGGTCATTTCTCTTTTCTTTTTGATAAGTCTGGCCAGGGGTTTATCAATCTTGTTAATTCTTTCAAAGAACCAGGTCGTAGTTTTGTTCATCTATTCTACTGCTCTTTTGGTTTCTATTTCATTGATTTCTGCTCTGATCTTTATTATTTCTCTTCTCCTGCTGGGTTTAGGCTTTATTTGCTGTTCTTTCTCCAGCTCCTTTAGGTGTAGGGTTAGGTTGTGTATTTGAGACCTTTCTTGTTTCTTGAGAAAGGCTTGTATTGCTATATACTTTCCTCTCAGGACTGCCTTTGCTGTATCCCAAAGATTTTGGACAGTTGTGTTTTCATTTTCATTGGTTTCCATGAATTTTTTTAATTCTTCTTTAATTTCCTGGTTGACCCATTCATTCTTTAGTAGGATGCTCTTTAGCCTCCATGTATTTGAGTTCTTTCTGACTTTCCTCTTGTGATTGAGTTCTAGTTTCAAAGCACTGTGGTCTGAAAATATGCAGGGACTAATGCCAATCTTCTGGTACTGGTTGAGACCTGATTTGTGACCCAGGATGTGATCAATTCTAGAGAATGTTCCATGGGCACTAGAGAAGAATGTGTATTCCGTTGCTTTGGGATGGAATGTTCTGAATATGTCTGTGAAGTCCATTTGGTCCAGTGTGTCATTTAAAGTCTTTATTTCCTTTGTTGATCTTTTGCTTAGATGATCTGTCCATTTTAGTCAGAGGGGTGTTAACGTCCCCCACTATTATTGTATTGTTGTCAATGTGTTTCTTTGCTTTTATTATTAATTGCCTTATAAAATTGGCTGCTCCCATGTTAGGGGCATAGATATTTACAATTGTTAGATCTTCTTGTTGGATAGACCCTTTAAGTAGGATATAGTGTCCTTCTTCATCTCTTATTACAGTCTTTGTTTAAAATCTAACTTGTCTGATATAAGGATTGCCACTCCAGCTTTCTTTTGGTGTCCATTAGCATGGTAAATCGTTTTCCACCCCCTCACTTTCAATCTGGGGGTGTCTTTGGGTCTAAAATGAGTCTCTTGCAGACAGCATATTGATGGGTCTTGTTTTTTTAATCCAATCTGATAGCCTGTGTCTTTTGATTGGGGCATTTAGCCCTTTAACATTCAGGGTAACTATTGAAAGGTATGAATTTAGTGCCATTGTATTGCCTGTAGGTGACTGTTACTGTATATTGTCTGTGTTCCTTTCTGATCTATGCTGCTTTTAGGCTCTCTCTTTGCTTAGAGGACCCCTTTCAATATTTCTTGTAGGGCTGGTTTTGTGTTTGCAAATTCCTCTAGTTTTTGTTTGTTCTGGAAGCTTTTTATCTCTCCCTCAATTTTCAGTGAGAGCCTAGCTGGATATAGTATTCTTGGCTGCATATTTTTCTCGTTAATGCTCTGAAGATATCATGCCAGTCCTTTCTGGCCTGCCAGGTCTCTGTGGATAGGTCTGTTGCCAATCTAATGTTTCTACCATTGTAGGTTACATATCTCTTCTCCCGAGCTGCTTTCAGGGTTTTCTCTTTGTCTCTGAGACTCGTAAGTTTTACTATTAGATTTCGGGTTGTTGACCTATTTTTATTGATTTTGAGAGGGGTTCTCTGTGCCTCCTGGATTTTGATGCCTGCTTCCTTCCTCACTTTAGGGAAGTTTGCTCCAATATACCTTCTGCCCCTCTCTCTCTTTCTTCTTCTGGGATCCCAATTATTCTAATGTTGTTTCATCTTATGGTATTGCTTATGTCTCGAATTCTGCCCTCGTGATCCTGTAGTTGTTTCTCTCTCTTTTTCTCAGCCTCTTTATTTTCCATCATTTGGTCTTCTATATCGCTGATTCTCTCTTCTGCCTCATTTGTCCTAGCAGTTAGTGCCCCCATTTTTGATTGTACCTCATTAATAGCCTTTTTGAAAACAACTTGGTTAGATTTTAGTTCTTTTATTTCCCCAGAAAGGGTTTCTCTAATAACTTCCACGCTTTTTTCAAGTCCAGCTAGTATCTTTAAAGTCATGATTCTGAACTCTAGGTCCGACATCGTACTAATGTCCGAATTGAGTAGGTCCCTGGCTGACGGTACTACCTCTTGTTCTTTTTGCTGAGGTGATTTTTTTCGTCTTGTCATTTTGTCCAGGGGAGAATAGATGAATGAGAGAACAAAATGCTAACAGGTTAACAATGTTAACCAGCAAATATACTCTATACAAATCAGAAAAGACCTGAAACCAGGGG
>NW_027397063.1:66023040-66183057 GCF_003265705.2 Callorhinus ursinus
TTAGGGAAGTTTGCTCCAATATACCTTCTGCCCCTCTCTCTCTTTCTTCTTCTGGGATCCCAATTATTCTAATGTTGTTTCATCTTATGGTATTGCTTATGTCTCGAATTCTGCCCTCGTGATCCTGTAGTTGTTTCTCTCTCTTTTTCTCAGCCTCTTTATTTTCCATCATTTGGTCTTCTATATCGCTGATTCTCTCTTCTGCCTCATTTGTCCTAGCAGTTAGTGCCCCCATTTTTGATTGTACCTCATTAATAGCCTTTTTGAAAACAACTTGGTTAGATTTTAGTTCTTTTATTTCCCCAGAAAGGGTTTCTCTAATAACTTCCACGCTTTTTTCAAGTCCAGCTAGTATCTTTAAAGTCATGATTCTGAACTCTAGGTCCGACATCGTACTAATGTCCGAATTGAGTAGGTCCCTGGCTGACGGTACTACCTCTTGTTCTTTTTGCTGAGGTGATTTTTTTCGTCTTGTCATTTTGTCCAGGGGAGAATAGATGAATGAGAGAACAAAATGCTAACAGGTTAACAATGTCCCCAGCAAATATACTCTATACAAATCAGAAAAGACCTGAAACCAGGGGAAAAGAGAGGGAAAGAAAGAAAAAAGAAAGAGAAAAAAAAAACAAAAAGATAAAAACAAAAACAGAACAATACAAAAAAAAAACAGAATATGATCAAATATGATCAGGCTAGTGCATAGATCAGTGCCACACACTAGATTTTCGGCGTATTTTGGTCTGTTAGAAAAAAGTGCCTCCTAAAATTTTAAAGGAAGAAAGACTTATATATGTACAAAATAAGGGTTGATATAATGAAGGGATGGAAGATGCCTGTGTAAAGATAAAAATTATAAAAGATTTTATAAAAGGAATTGATAAGAAGTTGTTTGAAAAAAGAAAGAAGAAGATTTAAAAAAAAGGGAGAGAATATGATCAGGCAGGAGACTAGAACAAAGCCATACACTAGTGATTTAGGGTATATTTTGATCTGTGAGAAGAAAGTGTATATTAAAATTTTAAAGAGAGAACAACTTATATATATATATATGCCAAAAATAAGAGTAACTACTATGAAGGGATAAGATATGACTCTAAAAATGAAAAATAAAAAATGTTTTTTTAAAAAAGGGATTGATGAGATGTTGGTTGAAAAAGGGAAAAAGAAAAATTAAAAAAAAAGTTAAAAAAATTAACTTTGAAAAACTAATGACTCATAATAAAAAAAGCCATGAATTCTATGTGCAGTATTCCCCTACCGCTGGAGTTCTTCCATTCTCCTTGATCGGTAAACTTGGTCTTGGCTTGCTGGCTGTGCTGATCTTCTAGGGGAGGGGCCTGTTGCTGTGGTTCCCAAATGTCTTTGCTGGAGGCTGAATTGCCCCGCCCTTGTGGGTCCGGGCTAAGCAAGCTGCTCGGGTTTGCTCTCAGGAGCTTTTGTTCCCTGCAAGCTCTCGGTACAGCTTTGGAGGACCAGGGTGAAAATGGTGGCCTCCCAATCTCCACCCGGAGGAGCTGAGAACTCGGGGCCCCGCTCCTCAGTGCGCCCCCAGAGAAAAGCCGTCACTCCCGTCTCCCCGGTCTCTGGCCGCACTCCGTGTTCACCCGGCCTGTGTCCCAGCGTTTCTATCTCTGGCACCCCACCCCGTGTGGAGTCTCCAAACCCAGCAGATCCCTGTGGTGCACTCCCGCACCGCTCCTCCCGGGGGAATAAGGGAAGTCTCCCCAGCTCTGTTGCTTGTTGGGTCCCTGCTGGAGGAGCAGTGGCCCAACTGGGCCACGGATCACAGTTCATGGCAACCCCAAGCTGAGAGCCCGCGCCTCGGCTACGTCTCTGCAGCCGGCTTCCCCGCTCTGATACCTGGGAGCTCTGCTGCACCCCTGGTTTTTCTGTGACCCCGAGGGTCCTGAGACCACACTGTCCTGCAAGGGTTCCACCACCACCCCCCCTTAGCCACTGGAGCGACGTCCCTCCACGGAGCCGACTTCTAAAAGTTCCGATTTTGTGCTCTGCGGCTCTATCACTTGCCAGAAGCGGCCAATGGAGGCCCCCTCCCCTGACGTCTATCCTCCCGAATATCGCCTCGGATTCACTTCTCCGCATGTCCTACCTTCCAGAAAGTGGTCGCTTCTCTGTTCAGAGAAGTTGTTGCTCCTCTCTTCTTTGATCTCCTGTTGCGTTTGTAGGTTTTCAGAATGGTTTGATCCCTATTCAGCTGAATTCCTGAGACCAGACGAAATCCAGGTCTCCTCCTCCTCCGCCGTCTTGCTCCAGCCCCTCCCGGCACTTTTGTTTTTGATACAGAAGATCTCCAATTGGTAGCAAACCAAAACAGTAGAATAACCCCTAAATCAAACTGGCATGGAGGATGTGGGGATGTAGTGATGGAAAGACATACTGTTTTATTTTAAAAAACTCTTGTAAATTAGGTTATGATTTAGCAGTGGAGAGAGAACTAGAAATCCCCAGGCACTTACACTTCATTTTCTCTTGTGTTCAAAAATTATAACAAGTAATTTTTCATATAATTTTCTTTTATTTCCCAAGGGAAAGGATTTTTCTTCTTCTGCACCCTGCCTTTATTTTTCCCTCAGAAAGCATCACAAGGGCACAGAGTTAAATTAACCAGAGAAAACTCTGATTGACTTAAATGAAATCTCCCTCCCCCACTTTCATCTCTCCATCTAATCTGTCTATGGATAAAATTTAAATAAAATTCTGGGGAGAAGATGTATTGAAAATCATCTCTGAAGAGGTTACTTGTTGTAACGTAAGCGTGTGTGTGTGTGTGTGTGTGTGTGTGTATACACACATAGATACACCTAAGTACACCTATATATGCTTTTAAATAGATTGAGAAAAAGATTGACTTTACAAACCAGAAAATTATAGAGACCTGTAAAATATTTTTCTCTGTATTTACCTCAGTACCTTAGAGGTGAAGTCAATTGTATAAATATTTGAATAATGAATTTTTCCTTTAATATTCCCATTATTAATATCCCTTACAAAAATTGGAATAGAAGGATGCTGACTTTGTGGTACATATTGTTCTATGTCTGTGACTACATGATCGCAAACGGGCCTATGAATACTGAATATAAAAACTGGTTGGTATTCTAGATACTGTGCCCAACACAAAGCTACCACACATTGGAGAAGAAGACACAGGGTTGGCATTAGCTAGCCGGGTTAAATGTGAACAATGTCAGCCCTCAGGGAGTCACTTATGTCATGCTGAACAGACTTCTGATTCGAAGCGATGATAACGAGTGATTTTAAACTTATTATGGATATAACTAAAATTTGGTTTTAATTTTAGCCATTTCATATTTTGGTTGGGTGTAGCTGCACATATTTTGAGCTTTGACTGTGAAATCATTATCCATTGCCTTCATATTTCCACTTACATAGAGTTTTGAATTCGGATAGACACAAGGTTCCAGTGTAGTTTGATACAAATATTGTCAAGTATAGCATACTTTGCTTTTATGAGGACTTTGGGAAAATTCTTTCTTTATTCTTTTTAATTAAGATACACAATCTGTTCCTCCAAAAGTTTATTGTCAAAGGTTACATAATTTTGCTATTTTGTCTTAAAACTTGGAAATAATGTATTTCTATGGCTAATTTGTTTCTATATGTTTATTTTCTCTTATTTCCAAAAGTTTTTCACATTTATACCTATAACCTATTACTTATACCTTTTGATCTGTATAAGTAAGACAGTACTTCCCAGAGTATTTATTTGGAGAGAAAGTCAGATTTGTACAGAAATGTTTTGGAATACTCCTCTGGCTATAGTGTTCATAAAAAAAAAAAAAAAGTGACACCTACAAGATTTCCAAACTCTCTGTTCATAGAATAATTACTAAATTAAGTGTTACATATGTTTAGATATTTTCAGATTTTTTTTAATATCCAAAAAGCCCTCCTAGTCAATGATACTAAATCACCAGATGACCATGTAAAAAGCCACTTATTCATACATAAATAAAGTACAGTGCATGGGCCAGGAAAATGATAACTTAAGGCTATTTAGTAAGCAAGAGTTAATTGCAATGTATATATAGATAGATAAACAAACATGTATATTCCTACACATATATACATATATATGTACATAGATGTGTGTGTGTATATATATATATATATGTAAGTAACTTTATGGCTTAGCAGAGCAGAAGTGATCCTAAGCCCCTCAAATTATTTTTTTATTAACATATAATGTATTATTTGTTTCAAAGGTACAGGTCTGTGATTCACCAGTCTTACACAATTCACAGCACTCACCATAACACATACCCTCCCCAGTGTCCATCACCCAGCCACCCCTTCCCTCCCACCCCCCACCACTCCAGCAACCCTCAGTTTGTTTCCTGAGATTGAGTCTTATGATCTGTCTCTCTCTCTGGTTTCATCTTGTTTCATTTTTCCCTCCCTTCCCCTATGATCCTTGGTCTTATTTCTGAAATTCCTCGTATCAGTGAGATCATATGATAATTGTCTTTCTCTGATTTCACTTAGCATAATACCCTCTAGTTCCATCCATGTCATTGCAAATGGCAAGATTTCATTTTTTGATGGCTGCATAATATTCCATTGTGTGTGTGTGTGTGTGTGTGTGTGTGTGTGTGTGTGTGTGTGTGTATACATATATATATATATATACACGTATATATATACCACATCTTCTTTATCCATTCATCTGTTGATGGACATCTAGGCTCTTTCCATAGTGTGTAAGCCCCTCAAATTATTAACAAGGGTACAATCTGTATATAATTCAGTGGGGGCATTTTTATTTTTAACTAAAAGTCACTTTAATAAAATATAGCATAAGAATGTTTGACATAGCAAGTAGAAGTTTCCAGCTTATCACATGAAGAAGTATGTATCGTGAGGTAGAGATTCAAGAGGTCAAGTTCTGACTCTGACACTTCTAACATTTGTAATGTGGGCAAATCATTTCTCCTCTGTGAGTCTCATACTTCTGTTCTATGAAACAGGATTTCTAATCTTTGTTCTGCCACCTCATTGGGATGTTCTGAAGAGCAAATGAAGTACTGACTGTGGAAGCCCTAAAATGCTCCCCATAGGTAAATGATGATATATTTATTGCATGTTCTAGTGCTCAATAAGTTATAGGGTGCATTGAAAAATAAAGGGTCCTTATAGTTTTTGCAGACTATCCAGAACTGAGATCAGAACCCTTAGTTAGCCACAAAATGCCTATTCTGCCCAAATATCTTGCACATAATCAAGAAATACCTTGTTATAAGAATATTTGTAATTCTTTTAAAGGACCCCATGATTAATGTAGTGTGATTTACCTTGTGATACAGGATGCTGGGCATCATCAGCAGATGTAGTGCTAAGTTTTTCAGGTCAGTCATCTACATAGCAAGTCATGGATTTCTTTCCTATGTCCATACCATCATTTACAAACATATATGGCCTTAGACTCCTTCTATGTATCATAAGACTAGAAATCTGAAAGCATTTTTTTAAACAGCAGGGTACGTATTTAGTTTGAATATGTATACTTCTTTCATGAGGGTAGTGTTACTGTGTAAAAATGAGAAATCACAATTTGATGATATTCTGAAAAGACATTTTTTTTAATCTCCAGGTGTAAGTTGGTGAAATCTTTTAGCAAATGGAAAGTGGCATTCTAACTTGGTATCTGTCATGTACATGTGTTAGGTGTTTACATGTGTTATACATGCATTATCTTATTTAGTCACCAGCATATTTAGGTGCTCTAAATGCTGTGATTAGCTCTGGATGAGTATCAATAGATGAGAGCCTGGATATTTGAAGAGAAAATAAATCTGTCTAGAGTTGCATGGCTATTAAATGGTAGGCCCCAGAGCTGGGTTTATCTGGCTTCAAGAGACTTGCCCTTAATCACATTGAACCTAAGAGTTGTCCTCTATGGACACATGTGCCTAGCACAACTTTCCTTTCACTCACTATTTTATGAAAAGCTCTTAGCCCCTTTCACTAAAGCCATATTGATGTTAATTGAACATAGAGATATGATGGATATGCAGTGCAGTGTGGGCAAAGGCTTTGGAATGAGATAGAAGAGATCTGGGTCCAAGGCCAAGCTCACATACACATAGAGTATTTTTTGAGCTTCAATTTTTTTATCCCCAAGGGGAGATGATAAACCTATTCTATGGGATTACTGGAAGTCTAAAGGAGGCAATGTCAGCTGTGTTATAAAATAAGTTGCTATAACTGGACCTAATATCTCTTTTTTAATCTCTACTGGGTAAATTCTACTTATTTCCCTAGTGAAGAGGAAACTGATATTTACTGAACATCTAATATGTGCCAAGTGCTTTATTTACACTAATTCATATTAACTACAAACCTAGAAATTAGATGTTATTACCCTGATTTTGTAGTGAGAAAACAGGCTACTTCTCTCACATAATGGCAATAATAAGGCATAGAGACAACAATTTCATTCTAGACTTCTCTTTTCTTCTGTAGGCAGGAGCCAGGTCTCCAGTACCCAGTGAGATCCCAGGCTGTGCCTCACACATGTTGACTTTTAATGGTCTTTGTATTTGTCTCTTTGAATTCTCTACCTGTTTTTCATTTGTTTGTTTATTTTCCTCTCTGTCTTTCAATGGCTGTTCCTTCTTATTCTTCTTACCTGTCTTTAGGCACAAAAGTTGAGAGGTGCTCTTTTGTCTCTCCTAATCACCAGTCACATTGCTTATTTTTTTTTTTTATAGCACTTGTCACTGTGTGAAATCATTTATACATTTATCCAGGTATTGGCTGACTCATCTAGTAGATTATAAGCTCCATGAGACCAGGGACCTTGTCAACTTCATTTGCTCCTGCCCAGCACTCAAAGTGGGCTTGGCACATTAGATTTACAATTAGTAATTGCTGAATGAATGAATGAATGATGTTCATTTGTTTCTTAAAATATATTTTCTATGTAGACTGAGGCTCATCAAATCATTTTAAATGTAACCGTTAGTTGTTTGGATGTTTATTCATGTTTTCCCTTAATGTCACTTAATTTCCTGCAAAGATTTCTTGGTGCTGATAGGCTTGAGTAGTTGGTAAATAATTTGAATCTGTGCTGGTACAGCAAGGGTGCTGTGACATGGGATCTCTTTGGAAATATGATTGATGGTTCCCAACCATGATAGAAAGTAGAGCATATAAGACATGGTATACATGAAAACTCATGAGGGAGTTTTGAAAACCTTTAAAATGCAAAGAGGGTGCTTATATTTTGAGTATACAGTTTGCAGGCAATCTTCAAAATACAGTTCCAAAGAGAAAAATGAATTTATAAAAATGGTCCAGGTGCCTAAGTAACAAAGACAAGCTAGTTTTGGTAAAGACTCCCTAACTGGAGATTTTTGTCTACTTTGTTACTGAAAACTTGTTACTAAAAAAGTTGGTTACTAAATAGATGCTTGAGGTCATCTGTCATAGCCAGAATCCTAATTATGAAAACTTGGTAGTTGATGAGTCAAGAAATAGGATGGCTAAGGATGGACTTTCAGTCTTTCAGCTAAAAATGTAGAATCATCAATTAAGATAAAAATCATTTGGGTTTTGAACATAAATTTAATATGGATATCACAAAAGATCACATTATAATTTAGTGAAGATACTTTTAAAAAAATTGATCAAAGGCATAAATCAATTTTTAAACAGAGATTCATGAATCTCTTGGGAGAAAAATTCTCTATTTTATATTACTCTTAAATGACACACAGATGGTTTATGTAATTGTGCTTCAGCTTTGATAATCTTTCTGGATAACTAGGTGTAATCTGCATTAATTGCTATAAATTGCTCTGATTCCTTGCTGTGAAATATTTTTCTTCTGTTAGATAATTGTTTGTATTTTGTGAATGATGGATCATTGTTACACAGCATAGTATTGCAATTCACAAATTTATTTTTCAGTACCCACATTTTGCTTGGAAACTTGTCACTTCCACCTAAAGTTATTCCTATAATAAATACCCAAATTCTGAAGCACTTCTGGCAAAAATATCATTCTAAAACCTATTCTTTAACTTATTTCTGGAGATGATAATGCCTTATTAAATAGTGACTGTCAGCTTTACTTTTTCTTGATAACTAGAGTCATCAAAAAATGTTACTCCACCTGGAAGCCGTTTTGGATCAAGTTGAGTAAAAGAACTATCTATGCTCCTATAGGGTATTTATATCTATCTTAACATTTACCATGTAGTTTTGAAAACAATACAATATGTTTCTTTCACTGATAGCAAGTTTCTCAAAAGCAAGTGATCTAGATGCCATGTCAACTCTTGTAAATTCAGGTTCTAGCATAGTTCCTGGCACATACTAAGTATTAAATAAGTAGCTGATGAACTTGAAATCTGGGTGAATATTTTGTTTTTTTTTCAGGTACATTCTCGGAAGCACTTAAAGTTTTGGGTTTATTTGCTTCTTTACTCAACAGCCCCAGTCTATTTTGGTGTTAGTGGTTTTACTGCTTTGGTTAGCTTTTCTCATGTAATCTATTCTCACTTGTGTTAGCTTTCAGATCCTTTCTGGTGGTTGCTGCTTCTAATCTTCTTTGATGCAACAGACCAGATAACTAAGCACATTAAAACAATGAGCTAAATTTTACAGACTGTTAACTTCCAAACAAAGCTATCTGCTTAGCATTGTGTGAAGCATCATGGTGGTACAAAGAATATATCAGACATTGTTCCCCCCAATGTATTTGGAGAGGCAGTATGTAAAAAGAGAATACAACTAGAGAATGAGATAATATATATCCAGTGCTGAATTGTGCTATACAGATGAGAGTAAAGGAAATGAGGCTAAGGGAATTAGGAAATCAAGGAAGGTTTAAATGATCAGGCAGGCTCTATGATTAGATCTAAGCCCTGAAAATTTAAGCAAAGAGAAGCAGGTGAGGTGATTAACAGTATTGGAGTTATTTGGAGGAAAAAGTCTAGTTCAGCCAAATATTTATGTTTGGCCATTAATTTTCTATGTTAGCATTATTTTTATTTGTAGATTGCCTCATAATTTAGAATTGGATAGAATGTAAATTCTTTTTTTTTAATTTTACTTATTTGAAAGAGAGAGAGAGAGCAGGAGGGAGGGTCAGTGAGAGAGGGAGAGAGAATCTCAAGCAGACTCCCCACTGAGCTCAGAGCTCAACACAGAGCTCAGTCCCAGGACCCTGAGATCACAGCCTGAGCCAAAACCAAGAGTCGGGCACATAACCAACTGTGCCACCCAGGCACCCTGGATAGAATGTAAATTCTAAAGCTATTTTGAAAGCTTAGAATGGATGATGTTTTACACAACAAACTGACTCACAGATTGTAAGACTTACATCTCTGCAATAAGCAGTAACACCTTTATACATTACAGGTGTGTGTGTGCCATGGCTCAGCAACACATGTACAATGCCTTAAAGTTCTCCATAAGTAGCCCAAACCTTCCTTTGCTTTCATGACATAATTATTTGATTGATGATAAAATGAAGGTAATTTGATAAAAAGTCAATCTCAGGAGCACACTCAAACAATAATAAAAAATTATCCTAAGTGTTTTTCAAATATAAAGTATTACAATTAATAAAATGAATTCTTTCTTCATTTGGCTTTGTGAATATGTTTATCCCATCCTCTCATATGTGCCTTTTTGAAGACTGTTTAAAGATTCTGTGATGGAAACCTCTGTATCCTCCATTAGTATGCATACCTAAAACAACCAAAACTCTGGTCACGATTCCAGAAATCAATGAATTCAGCCAGACTGTAGATCACTCTGAGTACCTTGGCAGGGTGCGGTGGGGGAGAACAGATTTCTGGGTGTTTTAAATTCTCCATAACTCAGTAACACCACAGTACTCAGCACTAGTAACTGTGAATGGAAACTTTTCCAACCAGAGTCTGCCTTTGATGCATATGTGACTTGGAGGGTTTTATGATTTGGCAAGAATTTTAAGAAGGCTAACATATTGGGGAGAGAAAAATTCCATCATAAAATTCACTTCTCTCTGATGGGTGCCAACAACACATGTGTTGGAAAATATAGCCAGGTATCCGATGGCATACCGTTTGGAGCATGGGGATTAATCCTTTTCCTCCTCACCTTCTTTAAATTCATCTTGTACCAAAAGCATCTCTTGCTTCAAGATTTGGTTAAATTATCACCTCCTTTTTGAAATCTTCACATTAGCAGAATGAGTGTCTTCCCCTCTTTAAGCCAGATGTTCTGTGCTTCTGTCAGTCAAAAGGGTACATTTTTGTTTAATGGAACATATATCCAGCTCTCCTAAGCTGTGATCTTTCCAGGGACAGATACCAGGTTGTGCTCATTTTTAGATCTCCAACACATAGTAGATACTCAGACATTTATCATCACAGTGAATGAGCACCCTTAGTTCTTAGTTGGTTTGATTGTCTCTGGTTATTTCCACTAAAAACAATATAACCTTGAAATAGTCTAGAATCTTACTTTAATATTCTCACAACAGGAAGTATTTGCAAAGAGGTGGTATTTCATTTATTTCATGCAAAAAGTTTTAATTACTAAGGGTATCCATGAAAATAATTATGCAGATCTGACCTAAAAGGTGGTTCACAGCATGAATACCAAGTGTAAAAGTATAATTAGGTTCTAGTACATTTCAGTTTTTATTAGAATGGGACAGGAAATGAAGCAAGACTTTAAAATTTAAAAGAATTTTGGATTATAATGTGAAAAAAACTAACAAAACTATACTCAAATGATGGATTCTTAGAGAGATGTTTATTTACACAGACCATTTTTAAAGGAGAAGATATCATCTAGTAATATTTCATTTACTCATTTTCTTTATTCCATATAATAAATTGATATTATTCATAACTCATTGGTTTAGAAAATAAGTTCTTGATATAAAGAGATTTGTTTGAGATTATAGTGAAAAGAAGACTAGATTTAGAATCAGGAAGCTTGAGTTTTAGTACTCTCTTGATCTATTATGAAATATATGGCTATGGCCAATCCCTTTATTTCACTGAGGCTCGGATACTTCATCTATAAAATGGAGATAATTTCAGTCACATAGGAATTAATTGCTTACCTACCCCTCAGGGCTGTGAGGATTAAATGGAATGATTCATGCTTCATGTCAGAGTGAACCAGTGTGTAATTCAGGGCCTGAACAGTTCCTTGATTTGTTGGGTTATATTAAATCTCACATAGTAAGTAATGTATGGGAATAGCTTGTTATATATTTAGATTGTGATGTATCTTTGAATATAGGTTACTTTCCCCACTCACACATTGGTGGAGCCTAACTGCGGTAGCTTCCAGGCAGCCCCTTCAGCTTGTTGAGCATAGCTCCCAGTAACATATAATTTCAGTGTCACCACCAATTTGATGGTAGTTTGGAACCTTCTACATACCACTGGGGTCTATGAGTCGAGGTCTAACCTCCCCGGTAGTTTTCTAAGTGACTTCAGGAACTCATTTTAAGACAACTACCTCAATGATTCTATGACTCTGTGAAAGCTGATATATTACAGTAGAGTCTGTCCAGAGTTTAAAGTTTTCTGAGTTATTGGGAACTTGAGATTTGGAATTTTGTTCTTTTTACTCCCTAACTGTATTGATCTGCCATGAGAGTCTCGGTAAGCATTACTCTTTCTCTGTGGAATAGAAGATAAAACGCAGTTCTGCAGTGTGACCTGATTCTCGAAAATCCAAATAAATCATACACTTTGTTCTTCCTCCCCCACCATTTTCTGCCCTCTGTTCCCACCTCTGCCCATAGCTAAAGACTTATGATCGGGAAGGCAAATTGCAGAGCCATACTGTATTTTTATAATTATGTTGTTACCTTGTATAAAGATTATTTGAAGGACAGGGCAGAGAATAACTATAATGAGAGAATATTTCTGCAAAGATCTCAAGGTGTTTGAATAACCAGATATCCATTGAACAGTATTAATTGATCATCCTTGATGGTCAAGTACCTTGTGATCATCAAGATATCATCAAGGGTACAAACTAAATACTCTAACCTTCTTGCCACTAAGAACTTTCCAAACTAGAAAGGATGTTAAAATTTGGAGTGTTGATTACTGATGCATCTTTTCTGAGTTCTGATCAGTAAAAAATAGGGTCAAGAGTGCAAATGGTAACCAAATTATGTTTTTTTTATTAGTGGCAAGTGCCTGGTAGTTGGAAAAGCTGCAATGCAGAATTTATTGTTGACCTGGGACAAAATGTGAGGTTATTTATGGGTCTCCGGATATAGCCCTTAGAGCTACAGCCTTCCTGTGAAGAGAGCTATGTCCAGAAAGTGATCCCAAGTGCTGCTACCCACTCTGCTATGCAAAGTTCTCTGAAGGAGCAGGAATGAAGGAAAGAATAGTGGACCTCTACTGACACCTCAGATGAGAGAACCTGGGAGAGAGAACCTCTGTTTCAGAAGTGCTGACCACATGGGGTTAGGAGAGGAAGGAGGAGGCTTAGCCTAATGAAGCAGGCAGTGAAATAGATGGAATTGTGCTTTTCCCCCACCTTTGAACCTAAATAGCCCTATACATTTTTATATGGCCCAAGAAACATGAAATTTCGACCAATAAGATTGTCTACTCTTCTTGTGGAATAAAGCAATAGACATAGCAACTGAAGTTCCACTTCTCTGTTGTGGTAAAAAAAAAAGAGTGGTGGTAAAAATTTACTCTTCTTAGAGAAAATGGGATTCCCTCCTAACAAGGAGTGATAAAATATATATACAGATAATTACTATAACTAAAGTCTTCTAAAAATTTAAACACTATAACTAATTATATGTGTCTGTGGAAATTATCTTAAATCCTCTTTTGAACAAGCTATATATAAATAACAAATAAATACTTCTACTCATCTTTTAATGGAAAGCTTAGTTGCCTCTCCAGGATTAAAGAAATATGAAAAATAATATTTTGTTTGTGAAGAAAACAAGATGAATCACAAGATTCTATTCAGAGCGAATCACAATTAAAAGAGAGCTTTCCACACTTTTATTAATATTACAAATAATATAAATAATAATGATAGTTATGTACTGAGGCCCCATATATGCCAAGTTTGTACTAAATCTTTCATGGTGGTTACATTTGCCTACGTTCATAATTCATATAATTCATAATTATATGAAAGGTAAATATATTTCAGCTTCACACATTGCAAAATAAATTATTTCTGACAATATTTTAACATTTTAGACCATCAATATTGGATATTTTACAATTCATGATAAATAGACATTTTTGCCTGGCCCAATTCTAAATTGAGAAACAATTGCCTCTTTGGCAGTTTTGTTCTCTAGTATCTCCTTCCAAGATATATAGAGTAATTATAAAGAGATTGAATTTGCTGGGAAAAAGCATCATGTGATTGAAAGGTTACTTATTTGGGAATCAGAAACCTTGCTCTATTCCTACTTCAGCTTCTAATTCATACTGGACCTTTAGGAAGTCCTTTCATTCTTATTCTACCAATACTGATGGAATGTTCATTGTATATCAGTCTCTGTTCTAGACTCTGGAGGTATTGTAATGACCAAAATGAACAAATATTTATGCTTTTGTGGGGGCATAAATTCTAGTTTTCCTTTTTTGGCTTTGGCATATTCCCCTGTAGAAAAGAAGCTCCCCACTTGATAAAATGAGAGGATAGGATATAAAACTCTCTCCAGATCCTTCCATGTTTAACACACCAGAATTACATATTCTGATATGTAATTGGTTGTGACAGTTAAGGACTAGAAGTTATGATTGTAAAATAGGCAACATTGTTCTCTTCCAAGATATTAACAGTTTAGTCACATATATATGACTAAATATACCTTAGTAACTGTAAGAGCAAGTATCTTCCTGTTACCACCAGCAAGGAAGCAGTTCTCCAGATAGGGCACTTCTGTTTCACATCCAAGCTAGGCAAGCTTTGGTTCAGAGCTCTCAGTATGGTTTCTTACAGATTTGCTAAAATAGAACATGATTCCAACCTTCTAAGGGAGGAACCACTAGAAATGGCAAAATGAGTGATGTTAACCTACACTAATGTGGAAGCGGAGTTTGGGATCATCTGCAAACCCTGTTTAACCTTATTGGGGGATTTAATGAACACTGAGTGGCAGTAATCAATCTTCAGAGTCTCATGAGATAATGTTACTAATTTACATTATTCTCCAGAACCATCTTACTAACTTTCTATGCCCTTTACATAAGAAATAAGACTGAACCACAGGGCTTCATTATAAACTCAATAAATATTGTCTCAGAAACTATCTGGCCTAGCTCATTCTGAAAGGAAGTATCAGGTGAGTCAATGCTAGACCTAAGAGAACAAGCCTGGAATCAATTCAGTAAATTATTTATTCATGTTTTACTCTAAGTACACTATAGCTTATAGTCACTGCCCACAATATGTACCTACAACATAGATAGTGTTGTAAATAATATAATATAAACATAATATAATGTGATAAGTGATATAATCATCCCATGGTACCTAGTGGTATGAGAACATAATTAAGGAGCAAATAAATCCCCTAGTTAAATACTTCAGAGTGGAAGTAATACATGAATTGGGTAATACATGAACTGGGAAGTAATACATGAACATGAGAAATGCTGAGGCTCTTATAGTTCTATGAAAAGGAGGAAGGGCATTCCAGGTAGAAGGAACAGCACATATAAAGGGGAAAACATACAAAAGTCATATGGGATTACCAGTGAAAAGTGAACTTCTGACTTCTGGTTTCTGGTCCTAGATTGCTGAGAAGTCATCACAGCCATCCTCATAATAAGAAAAAAAGCTGAACAAATGAAAATTCATAATTCTTCTTAAATTTATTGGAGAATTGGGGCCACAGGGCAAAC
Source organism: Callorhinus ursinus (assembly GCF_003265705.2). Classification (NCBI taxonomy): domain Eukaryota; kingdom Metazoa; phylum Chordata; class Mammalia; order Carnivora; family Otariidae; genus Callorhinus; species Callorhinus ursinus. Next base: position 66,037,944 of record NW_027397063.1, read on the forward strand.
CACCAGCTGAAAATGGGGACCTGAAAAATAGAGAGTCAGAGCTTACTGTGAGCAGAAGCTGCTGCTGGGTCCTGATAGGAACACATGAAGGGCCATGAACTAATTGTTGGAGCTTGAGAGAGAAAATCTTCCTGAAGACCTACTCTTTGTAGAGGGTACACTTTCATGAGTCTCACCTTCAGGAGCCCAATTAAGTTCTTGGGGTGAAAATCAGAGAAAAAAGTCCTCTTGTATGTGGCAGGGGGAGGAGGAAAGTAACTATTTTAAAGTATACCAAGAGCATTTGTTCTTACTAAGAAAGGCCTACCCTTGGAAGAAACTACTTTACCAGAGCCTAATCAACATGGGTTTTGCCAAAGCCTAACCAAGAGGGAGAAAGGAATGTTCAACTACAGGCCCCTCTAGCCTTCCCCTCTCATATAAGGGTGTGACAGAGAAGCTGAGAAGCACTTGTGAAAGCCACAGCCCAGGGGAACAGGCCTACCAAAAGATGAGAGCTAACCATAGAGATATAGAATGTTTTCCTTCTTCCCAACATCTTACCACCACACTACAGAGGTCCTTAACTATGGGGGATTGCAGCTGAAAAGAACTAGAAAGTTCACACTCTATTTAAGAAGGAGCCTCTAGGGAAAACCAAAGACAACAGGGGAGACAGAAAACAAGGAAAATAGAAAAATATTAGCCTCTGACACCTCCAACTCTAACAAACAGTAAACACAGCTTAACCTCTAGCCAAATAACTATAAAACTTATACTAAAGGCCTATTTACCTCCATTTCTTTTACCCAATGCATCATGTCTGGCTTTTCACAAAAAAATTACAAGGTGTGCCTAAAAAATATACTTAGAAGAAAGAAATCAAGCATCAGAAGCAGACTAAGATATGGCAGAGATTTGGGAATGATTCAGACCAGGAATTTAACATAACTGTAATTAATATGATAAGGACTCTAAGGTACAAAGTGGACAGCATGCAAGAACAGATGGGTAATGTAAGAACAGAGATGGAAACTCTAAGGAAAACATCAAGAAAAATGCTAGAAATATAAAGTACCCACAGAAGATGAATCATTAGTAGACTGGACATGGCCAAGGAAAGAAACAAGAGGTTTGAATATGTCAATAGAAACTTCCCAAACGGAAAGATAAAGAGAAAAAAATCCAGAGGAGAATATCCAAGAACTGTGGGACAATTATAAAAGGTGTAGCATACATGTGTATTGAGAATGCCAGAAGGAGAAGATAGAAAGAAACAGAAGAAATATTTGAAGTAATAATTTCTGATAATTTTCCCCAAATTAATAAAATACACCAAACCACACATACGGAAGTTCAGAGAATACTAAGCAGGAAAATCCAAAAAACACACACCTAGACATATCATATTCAAACTGAAGAAAATCAAAGAAAAAGAGACTATCTTGAAAGAATCTGGAGGGCAGAGGAGAGCACCTTGTCTAGAGAGGAACAAGCAAAAGAATTGTCTTCAGAAAACATACAAGCAAGAAGAGAGTGGAGTAAGATATTTAAAGTGCTTAAAGGAAAAAAAAACCCTACTAACATGGAATTCTGTATCCAGCAAAATTATCTTTCAAAATTTAAAGAGCAGTAAAGACTTTCTTAAACAGAAATTGAGGAAATTTGTTGCCAGGAAACCTGTCTTGAAAGACATGTTAAAATAAATTCTTCTGAGAGAAGGAAGATGATATAGATCAGAAACTTGGATGTACCTATATAAAAGAGGAGTGCTAGAAAGGATTAGATGAAAGCAAAAGTTTGATTTGTCTAAGCTTGTTCAAATTAATAATAGCACCAATGTATTTGGTGTATAGCTTATGGATAACTGTAATAACAGCAATTTTATAAGGGAAAGAAGGGAGGAATTGGGCGTACACTGTTATAGGGTACTTCTACTAACTACTAAGTGGTATAGTCTGTTTGATAGTGACTTGGGGGGCTCCTGGGTATCTCAGTTGATTGAGTGTCCGACTCTTGATTTCAACTCAGTGGAAAGTTTGCTTGGGGATTCTCTTTCTCTCTCTCTCTTCCTTTGCCTCTCCCCACCTCCCCCCCACACTGTCCCCACTTGTGAGCTCTCTCTCTCTATGTCTTTCAAATACATGTCTTTTTTTAAAAAAGAAAGTGACTTGGATTGTCATAAATATATAATGCAAACTCTATTAGGACAATATCTAAAAAAAATGAAGGAAATATGATTGATATGCTAAGAAAGGAGAGAAAATGCAATCATATAAAATGATCAGTTTAAGCCAGAGCAGAGAAAGAGTGGAAGCCAAAAAATAAAATAAAATAAAATAAAACAAAGGCAATAAAAAGAAAACATTAATAAATATGTTTTCCAACTGTCAATAATCACCTTCAATGTGAATGGTCTAAATATAGTAATTAAAAGAAAGAGATTATCAGTAGATAAAATTTAAAAGACCCCACCAAATGCCATCTACAAGAAACCCTCTTGAAATATAAAAATATGTATATATTAAAAGTAAAGGTATGGATAAGGATATCCTATGCTAACACTAATGAAAAGAAAGTTGGAGTAACTATTTTCATTTCAGACAAAGCAGACTTCATAAAGGAAAATTATCAGGAATAAGGAACAACATTACTTAATAATAAAAGAGACAATTCTTGAAGAAGACATAACAATATTCAATATGTATGTGCCTGAAACAAGAGAACATTGCAATATGTGAAGCAAAAACTCATAGAATTTCAAGGATATATAGGTGAATTATTATAGGCATACTTTAATACCCTTCTACCAGTAATGAACATATTCAGCAGGCAGAAAATCAGTAAGGATATATTTGAACTAAATAGCACCATGAATCAACTAAATCTAATTGTTATTTATGGAATACTTCATCCAACAACAGCAACATACACATTCTTGTCAGGCTTACATGAAATAGTTACGAAGATAAACCACCTTTGGGGCTATAAAACACACCTTAACAAATATAAAAGAATGGAAATCATACAAAGTATGCTCTCAGACTACAATGGAATAAATAGATAAAAAAACAGAAAGGTAACTGGAAAAATCCCAGCATTCTTGGAGATTAGTCAGTACATTGGTCAAAGAAGTCTCCAGAGAAATTGAAAAATATTTTGATTTAAATAAAAATAAAAATACAACTTGAAAAAATTCATGAGATGCAGTGAAAACAGTGTTTAAAAGGAAATTTATAGCATCGAAAGCATATATTAGAAAGGGAGAAAAATCTAGAATCAAAAATCTAAACTTCCACTTTAAGACATTAGGAAAATAGGAGCAAAATTAAATCCAAAGTAAGAAGAGGAAAAGAAATAATAAAAATTAGAACAGAAATCAGTGAAATTGAAAACAGAATCAGTACAGAAAATCAACAAAACCAAAACCATGTTCTTTGAAAAAAATCAATAAAATTGATGAACCTCTATCCAGGTCAGCCAAGTGAAAAAAAAAGACAAGACACAAATTACTTACACCAAAAATTGAAGTGCAGCCATCACTACTAATTGCATGGATATTTAAAAGATATGAAAGGGATGTTATGAACAGCTCTATGCCAACAAGTTTGATAACTCGGATGAAATCGATACGTTCCTTAAAAGCACAAACTACCAAACTCACACAAGGAAGAAGGGATAATTTGTGTAGGTCTGTGTCTATTAAAGAATACTAGGCCCATTTCACTTGTACACTCTACCAAACATTTAAGGAAGAAATTTTACCAAATCTCTATAGTCTCTTCCAGAAAATAAAAGCAGAGGAATATTCCCTAACTCATTCAATGAGGCTAGCATTACCTTAAAATAGCAGGAACAGACAAAGATGTTACAAGAAAGGAAAATTCCAGACCAGTATCTCTCATGAATATACATACAAAAATCCTCAACAAAATATTGGCAAATTGAATCCAACAATTTATAAAAAGTATTATATACCATGACCAAGTGAGATTTATTCCAGTTATATAAATCAGGTTTAACATTTGAAAATCCACTAATGTAATCCATCACATCGACAGGCTAATAAAAAAACATCATTACTTTTTAATGACTCAAAGAATCTGACAAAATCCAACACCTATTCATGATAAAAACTCAAAGCAATCCAAGAATAGAGGGGAACTTTGTCAACTTGATAAAGAATATACAATACACCTAGAGTTAATATCATACTTAATGGTGGGAAACCAGATGCTTTCCCCCTAAGATTGAGACCAAAGCAAGGGCATCCCATTCCTATTCAACATTCTTCTTCAACACCATACTTAAGTCCTAACTAATTCAATAAGACAAGGAGAGGAAGTAGAAGGTATAGATTGGAAAGAAAGACATAAAACTGTCTTTGTTCACAGATGACATGATTGTCTATAAAGAAAATCTGAAATGACAAGAAAAAAACTAGAGCTTATAAGCAATTATAACAAGCTTGCATATGGAAGGCTAATATACAAGAGTCAATTGCTTTCCTTTATACCACGATGAATCATAGGAAGTTAAAATTAAAACAATAACAACATTTAAGTTACCATGTAAACAAAATGAAATACTTAGGTATAAATGAAAAAATATTCATAACGTCTGTATGAGGAAAACTACTAAGCTACAATGAAGTCAAAGAAGTTTTAAATAAATGGAGAGATAGAATATGTTTACAGATATGATTCAACATTGTTAAAATGTCACTTCTTCCCAACTCCTCTGCAGATGCAATGCAATGTCAACCAAAATTGCAGCAACTCATTTTGTGGTTATCAGTAAGCTGAAAAGCAAAAGACCCAGAGTAGCCAACATACTATTGAAGGAGAAAAATCAAAACAAAACATAGGTCTGATACTACCCAACTTTAAGACTTACTATAAAGCTACAGTAATCAAAACAGTGTGGTGCTGATGAAAGAATAGACAAATACTTCAATGGAACAGAATAGAGAGCCCAGAAATAGACCCCCACCAATATAGTCAACTGACTTTTGACAAAAGAACAAAGGCAATTCAATGGAACAAATGGTGCTGGAACTTCTAGACATCCGAATACAAAAAAAAAAAAAGAAAGAAAGAAAGAAAATAATCTGGACACAGACTATACACTATTTATAAAAATGAACTTAAAATGGATAATAAACCTAAAAGTAAATTATAAAACTATGAAACTCTTAGAAGATCTAGATGACCTTGTGTTTGGCTGTGACTTTTTATATACAACACCAAAAATTAGATCCATGAAAAAGAAAATTGCAAAGTTAGACATTATAAAAATTAAAACTTCCACTTCATGAAAGACACTAGTAAGAGAACAAAAAGATAAGCTACAGACTTAGAGAAAATATTTGCAAATCACATATCTGATAAAGGATTTGTATCCAAAAAATACAAAGAACTCTTAAAACTCAACAGTAAGATAACAAACAATCCAATTAAAAAATAAAAGTTCTAAGCATGCAGCTCACCGAAGACTATATATGGGTGGAAAATAAGCTTATGTAGTGATACTCAGCATCATATGACATCATATGACATGTCAGATGCAATGACTTGCAAATTAAAACAATGAGACACTAGTACACACCTATTAGAATGGCTAAAATTCAAAACACTAACAACCTCGAATATTGGTGAGCATATGGAGCAACAGGAACTCTTTTTCAGTGCTGCTGGAAATGCAAAATGGTACAGTCACTTTGGAAGACAGTTTATTACAAGGCTAAACATAAGCCTGCTTTATAATCCAGTAATTACATTTACAGTTTTTTATCCAGATGAGTTGAAAACTTACGTCCACCCAAAAACCTGCTCATGAATGTTTATAGCAGCTTTATTCATACTTGCCAAAATTTGGAAGCCATAAAGATATCTTTCCATGGATGGATGGATAAACAACCTGTGGTACATCATCCAATGCAATAGAATAATATGAAATGATAAGAAGAAATGAGCCCCAGAAAGAATATGGTGGACTTTAAATGCCTATTTCTGAGTGAAAGAAACCAGTCCGAAAAGACTATATACTGTATGATTCCAGCTATAAGAATTGCTAGAAAAGGCAAACATATAGACATTGAAACAGTCATTGGTTTCCAAGGTTTTGGGGGGAGGGAGGAAAAGAGGAATGAAATGTTTGTGAAGAGGATTTTTAGGGCAGTGAAACTATTATATATGAAATTGTAATGGTGGATACCTTAAGTTATGCTTTTTTCAAAACATAAAGAACTGTACAGTACAGAGAGTAAACCTTAACGTAAACTATGGACTTTATTTAATATTAATGTATCAATATTTGTTCCTCAATTATAACAAATATATCACACTGATGCAAGATATTAATGATAGAGGAAACTGTGTGTGAGTACAGGCATATGGGAATGTTCTGTACTTTCTGTGAAATTTTTCTATAAACTTAAAACTTTCTAAAGAGCGAACTGGACTAGTTAGTGTGGGAGATAAGAATAAAAAATTAATTTGAGGTCATTTTGTGACAGGCTTTGTGAAAGTTTCGTCTTTTAAAAATGCTTTGCCTTAGCCCACAATGGATTTGATATGGTTCATGGAAATCAACAGTACAAAAGTAGTGTATCAATCATAAATGAAAAAATCAAACCAGAAAATAATAAAGATTAAAATGGAAGGTTAATGCATATATATTAAACCAAGCAGGTATGTAGAGCCCATAGGCATAAAGCTTGTGGAGCTTCTGTATTTGACACAATGGATTGACCCAGCGCTATTTGGAAGCCACAGTAAAAACAGAGATATAGTCATTTACTATATTGTTCAATTTCGGACCATGGCAAATATAGCTACTCTTTAAAGAAAATTTTCAAATAGCATCTTATAGGACAACTATTGAGGGATGGCACAAAAGAGAAAAGAATCTACAACCAAAAGATAACTCTACTAGTAGAAATTATTTTTGGTTCTTTATGACAAGGAGTGGAGGCATGTTTTATATTTAAGTGTCTAATAATTTTGTACCTTTTTTCCCCCTCTAGATTCAGTTCATTCATTCATTTATGCACAAAATATGTGTTGAGCACTTACTATGTCCCAGATAAATATCTAGATATTGGGGATATATCTCAGAACAAATGGAACTTAAATGCTAGTAAATTAATCAGATAATTATTTGGAAATATTTAGCAGTAAACTTTTCTCCATGCGATCAAAAGGTACACAAGTATATGATTACAAATGGAAAAATAGGGGATAGAATCAAGTGTTGACCATTTTTCCTTTTTCATTTATGTGTGAATTTTTAATATGAATGCAGAGGCGTAAAGCATTAGTGTGAGTCAAAGTGTTTCTGAGAACAAGTTTCATTAGTTCAACTTTATAACAATGCTAAATAAACCTGTTAAATATTCCTGGACAGGGGCGCCGGGGTGGCTCAGTCATTAAGCGTCTGCCTTCGGCTCAGGTCATGATCCCGGGGTCCTGGGATCGAGCCCCGCATCGGGCTCCCTGCTTGACGGGGAGCCTGCTTCTCCCTCTCCCACTCCCCCTGCTTGTGTTCCCTCTCTCGCTGTGTCTCTCTCTGTCAAATAAATAAATAAAATCTTTTAAAAATATATTACTGGACAGTGCCAGTGTCTATCCCCAAAATGATGCCTGGAACATTTTTACCATACAGCAGATTTCATTCATTCACTGTCGCTTTCTGAGTTGTCCTATGTGCCAGTACATGGTTCAGTGTAGTCTGTTTTCTGTTCTCTTCTTGTAAGTTTGCCCTTAAAGTACATTAAACTATTTTTTTTAAAGTTTAAATGTTGAAAATATAATATCATAGTAATTTAGAATATTCATTTTATTCATTTATCCTTTATAAAAAGCACTATATGTCACTTGATGTTCTTAAAGCACATGAAAAAGAGAGACAGCAAATGAATAAGTAGGTTTGCTGTGTGTCATGTCATTCAGATGAGTTTAGGTTGTTCTTGTTTGTACTGTATATTATTGTTAGAGATTTCTGGGAAGAGCTCTCTATGAAATCTCTCCAAGTAGACAGCTATTCCCATATCAGCATCTGCAGTGGAATCTGGAGGACATTACAGAAAGAACAAGTACACTTAAGTCTTTCCACCCCAGGATTGCATAAGGACTGTGGGGAATGGATTTGGAGGGGCTGAAGCTGCATCTTTGTTATGGTTTAGGTGACCCCTGGGTGTATTTCACCCAGAGGACTACCCCTAATCCCTCCACTCTGGTTTTGTGAGATCTTTGAAACCTGTTTTCCCCAAGTGTTGCTAATTGCCCCTGTTGAGGTCACAGTGCTACTGTTAGCAGGCATCAGGACCTCTGTAAGTCATTATGTGATGCTGTGTTTGGTCTTAGGGAATTTCAGAAGTGTTACAGAATGACAATTTATGGCCAAGCTACAATATCCCCGTAGCCCTTGTAGTGGGTTGAATAGGGTCCCTCCAAATTCGTGTGCACCTGGAACCTCAGAATGTAACCTTATTTGGAAATACAGTGTTTGCAGACTTAATTAGTTAAGAATCTCAAGATGTCATCATACTTGATTTAGGGTGGGCCCTAAATCCAATGGTGTGTCTTTGTGAGAAGAGAGGGTGCAGAGACACGGAATTAGTCCTCATGAAGACATAGGCCGGGACTGGAGTGTGCAACTATGAGCTGCGGACTGTAGGGTATCCCCCCCACCAAATTAGGGAAAGGCCAGAAAGAATTCAGAATTCTTCCCTAGAGCCTTCAGAAGGAACACAGCCCTTCTCATATACCGATTTCGGACTTCCAGCATCCAGAACTGTGAGAGAATAAATTTCTGTTGTTTTAAGTTACCCAGCTTGTGGTAATTTGTTACAGCAGCCCTAGGAAACAAATACACCCACACATACTAAATGTGAGAAACTAGAAAATACAAGGAAAACATGCAACCAAATTCTAGGCCTCATCATTCAGCGTGCTAAATATAGAGTGAAAAACAAAGTTTCTCTTATAGGCAGCATCTTCCCAAATCCTATTTGCAATAAAACAGAACCCCCAAATTAACGAAACTCACAAAACGCACAAATTTTACACATTTACAATAGGCCTTGAGTGAAATTCATTGGATATATCACTTCTAAGCAGAAAATGTTTTGACTGAAACTAGAATATTTCAACAAATGTTCTTTTATTTTTATCCTTTTTTGTCAGTTTTATTTTGCACTCATCAATAGTCTGGGTCAGATCCTAGCTCTCCTGCTCACTAACCAGTTAACTTTGAGCAAGTTACTCTTTCTGCCTGGGTCTCCTCATCTGTTAAATGGGTTAATAAGAGTCCTAATCGTTCAATTAATGTGAGGATTCAATAAATCAATAAATGTAAAACATTCAGCCCAGTTATTTAGCATATGGGAAATTCCTAAAACACGTTAGATATTAAAAGCTTCCTCTCAGCTACTTAAGATTTGTTTTGGAGAGGCGGTAACATCATTAACTGTTGACTCTAAAATAAGAAAAGACATAAATGACAGGAAATGAGTTCCTGAACAATAGTATCTAATCGTGGATAGTATCATTAAAATATATGGAGATAAATTAAAACACTGAGTTATTTTCTAATCTTATGACTAGCAAATAAAAAGGCCAAATACCATGTTTCAAATTTTAAGCTCTGAATTCTTATTGTATTTCTTACTTAATGCTAAGCTATGACAAGGAAATAAATGTGTTATCTGCTCCATTAACTAAAATTTGTTCAGAAAGAAAAAAAAAAAAACCTCATTACCTTTGCAAAGTAGGATTCACAAAACGAGCTGCTAAAACAGCTGTGTAGTTCTAAAAATAATAATAATGAATCTAAGTATAAACCATCACCTTCTCTTAAAAATTACATTTATGCTTCTCTGATCTTTGAAATTGTTTTATATTTTCATCTAGTTGACATGTTATAAAAGATATTTTTTGATTGCATGTTAAGATAACATTTTTCCAAAGAGGATCTCCTAGGTAAATGTAAATGTTGGAAGTATTTCATCAGTCATATCAGTCAGATGCTAAGCTAAATATTTTGCATAATTTAATATGCATTACCTGCCCACCACACACATATTTTTTCAGAGCTGGAAATGAAATCCCAAAGTGGGAGAGACTCTTGGAGATTTTCCAGTCCATTTTTCTAACTTAATAGATGTGGAAACTCAAGCCCAGAGAAGGGAGGTTATTTGCTCCATATCACACAGCAAGGCAGTGACAGACCTGCTTTGTTACTTACCTCCCCTTTTATCTTTTGCCTTAATCTTTTTATATTTTTTAAGATTTTATTTATGTATTTGACAGAGCGCACGAGAGAGCATGCATAAGCAGAGAGGCAGGGAGAAGAAGAAGGAGAAGCAGGCTCCCCACGGAGCAGGGAGCCCAGGTGGGGCTCCATCCCAGGACCCTGTGATCATGACGTGAGCCAAAGGCAGACTCTAAACTGACTGAGCCACCCAGGCGCCCTACAGGATCTCTCTTAAACTCAGTTTTCTCAGCTATTAAGTGGCAGGCACATTTATCTCACAGAGGTGCTACCAAGATTAAATAAAGTTCTCTATGGGAATGTACATAAAATGTATATAGAAATGTATGGGAACTCATACATTAAACAAGCACAATTTATAAGATAAAATCAAAATACAACTGGATTTTTGTTTCCACGTCCTTTAAAAACTTACACACTAGAGAGAATGTTTCCCATCTGCCTAGGTCAAACCCATCACATTTCTTAAAGTTGTATAACAGTTATTCCTTTAATAAATTGAAGTTGCTTAGTCCAGTAAGATGTAAGTTCTTCTTTATTCAAAGGTTATTCATTTCCCAATCCTACCCTGAGTCAGGTCCTAGCTTGGCATGATTGCAGAAGCCTACCTCACCTTGCACTCACTGGCACCACCCACATTCTGACTACTATGACCCACAGCTTTAGGACTAAAGGGAAGAAGAGAGTTCTGACTTGATTGGTGATGCCATAAGAATTTGGGGGTCACTTGTACTCTCCTGTGTTTTTTTGTGGGTTCTTCAGAGACTTCCCCAATAGGGTTCTCCAACTGCAGTTCTGTCAGGCCAATGATGATTTCTAATCTCCCCCGTCAGCCCCTGGTTTTCACTTTTCACTCTTTAAGACTTTCCATGGTGGAGACCCATTGCCCTCCCATCCTGCCCTCTTGGATTGGAATTAAAGTGACTCTAGGCTTGCCCTTTCTACCATGTGGCCCACACCTGGTCTGTAAAGAACACTCAGATTCCTTTGCCTTGACCAACTTCAGGAATGCAGGTCAGTCAAAATATAACCTCTCCATCAGCTCCTCTCCCTGTTCTCTAAATTTCTCAGGTATGGAGGCATTTTGTCATTGGTCTTCTGTGCTCTTCAGGATGGTGAGAAGAAGGTCAAAGCTTCGGAATGGTCCTGCTGGAAACCTGTCTCTGGGTTTGAGATGAAAAACATAACCAAGCCCTACCCCACCCTTCAACTTTCTTTATCTTCCTTTTGGAATTTAGAGCAGTATAACCAATTTTCACGTTACTTATTTTTCGATTTTCATATTTTTTGGCATCATACTTTGGAATTTGCATCTATCATATTCTGGTGCCTTAATTAAAATTTGTAGTTTTTTTAAAAATCCTCTTATATGCATGATGTCTATTCAGTCAATATTTGTTAACCAATTGATGATTTTCAGTTTTCCAAGAACTGGTTAAAATGTCTGGAATATAGTTCACAGATAAGCTAAATGTTTATCACACTAAAAAGGAAATATGTATATGGGAGGTAGGGTGGGGGAGAGCTGTGACAGCCAGATCTCCACACAAAGGCTGAAAAGCAGGCTCTACTGCTCTGAACACAGGCAAGGAGGAAGAATATTTAAAGATCCACAGAAACATCTGTGAGTACGGCAGCGTGGTCATAGCATCACAAGCAACATTCTTAGTTACCCAATTACAATCAGTAAAAGGTTTTCCTTTCCCAAACCAAAAAGATTGTAGATTTCAGGTGCTCTCATCACACACATATACACACACACAAGTGGTAACTATGTGAAGAGATGACATGTTCCTTAGGTTGAGTGTAGTAATTATTTTACTACATTTGTATATCAGATCATCATGTTGTACAACTTAATATATGCGATTTTTATTTTAAAAAAAGCTTCAAGTGAAGACCCCAGAGTGGATTGGCCAAACAGGTTCCCCCACTGCAAACCAATTGTCTTTCTTCGTTCACCCTGGGAAACTATTATTTTCTGTTGGTCTTGCAGGCGCCGGTATGCATATGGATAGATACTTAACAGAGTGCTTTCTTTTTGAGCAAAGGAAAAGTAATAGATGGCTTATGGCTACCCCCTCAAATTTGGCTTTTCCTGCCAGCTTATAGGTTTTGCCTTCAGCCCAGGCTTACCTGGTATATCTAAATAAACTTGAGGCAGCACTTGCATTTAGAAGCAATCTATTCTCTGATAGGAAGAGCAGTGAACTATTCTATTGATGGATCTAGAGCATTTAAATAAGAATCACTTTCCCATATGGCATCTTGGTTTTGTGTAAGTTTATGAGAAAACAGAAATTTAAAAATAAACCAGAACAAAAAAAATTAGTGGGTCCACACCCTAAAAGCTTGCTGGACTACTTTCAGAATACTCTGATTTACTTTGGATGACAGTTCAGGTAGGCTTGTTCATTTTGCTCAGCACTATATATATAGAATTCATCTATGCTGTTGTATAGGTGGGGGGGAGGGTCTGTTCATTTTCCATGCATTTTTTCTGAGATGTGTGCTTTTGTAAAGGAGAAGGAGACATTACCGACTATATACAGACTACAGGCCCTAGAACAAATATAGCAAAACTGGTGAATCCATTCTGTCAGAAGGCTTCTGGATGATTGGTTCTTGTTTCTGAACCCTATATATGAGCCTCATTTAATTATAAGGTTTCTTGATTCTTTTTTTTAAGATTTTATTTATTTGAGAGAGAGAGAGAGAGAGAGAGCGAGCACAAGCAGGGAGAGCAGCAGAGGGAGAAGGAGAAACAGGCTCCCTGCTGAGCAAGGAGCCTGATGCAGGACTCCATCCCAGGACACTGGGATCATGACCTGAGCTGAAGGCAGACGCTTAACTGCCTGAGCCACCTAGGCACCCCAGTTTTAATGATTCTTAATGAATTGCTGAGTTTTAACATTTATAATCTAGAAAAGTAAGTAATTATTGTTACATCTCTTGTTAGTAGGTGCTGGGTTTGTATAGAGTAGCTAGTATGCTAGATGCTCTTGGTAAAATAATTTCTATTAGTTTCAGATTATAGGGAAATAGGGATTCCAATCCAGCCCAATAGTGTGACAGTAAAGGGACATCTTTAGCTAGGAGGTTGGGAAGTGGGATTATCTAGAAAATACAATCAAGCCAACCTCATGATCTATAACTTTTAGTGATTTCCCAGAGAGCAAGAAATGAAGTTCGAATTCCTTGGCCTGGTATTTATATCTCTCCAGATTTGTCCCCAAAGCACATTCTTAGGTGTTCTCACCCTAAGCTTTATTTAAACTTTACGTAACTCGAAAGGATATCTGGCCATATCTAATCATTGAGCAAATGCTCCATTCTTTTCCTATATTTTCCTGTATTGTTTTTATCAATCTTTCAAGATCCCACTCAGAAAACACTGTCTTTAGAAGCCTTTTCCAGTTCCCATAGGTACATATATTTCAACTTTCTCTTATATATATCTATACATCAGTGCCTTCACCTGCAGGAAAGCTCTGGTACCAGGTGCTGAACAGACGAAATAATAGCTACTAATCATCTTCAATCTGAAACATTAATACCCTGATGTATCACCCATGTTATTCAACAGAGCTGATTTCAATTCTTAAGAATGTCTTTTTCCATTAAGAACAATCAAAGGGACACATTCCCTAGGCCACTGAGACATCTTTTAAAGAAACATCTCAATTGCACTGATGGCATCATTGGAAAAAAAGAATGGGAAGCCCTCTGTGGTGACTAATATCAAGGGAACAGAGTTTATTTGGAAATGGTCTATGTGTTATGCAACTTCACTGCTTTAGGAGCATTGTCCTGTGTCCTGATGTGTCCCTAACTGGAAATCAATCGTGCCAATTTGAGTAAATACATATATCTACTTAAGGTATTCACATATTGTTGGCCTGGACTTCAGAAGAGCCAGACAATTAGGTATCAGCTGTAAGTGAAAACGAGCTCTTTGTTATTTTTCTTTTTCCATTCTCATTCTCTCCTTCTCTCTCTCTCTCTGTCTCTGTCCCTACCCCTGTCTCTCTCTCTCCTCAGAGCCAAGCTCTTGAACCCTGACTATCTTTGCTACCACCAAATGTTCCTTATGTTTTGCCAACAGGATAAGCCCTTTCCAATTTTTGTTACTAAATAGCTTCTCTCAAGTGAGTTAATAGGTGCACTTTGAAAAATCTTGAAGTATATAAACAGTTGGCAAAAATGAAGTATTTTATGCATTTTGCTATGTCATTTATTTCTGGTATGGTTTACTGTATACATTTTATATACATATATACTTGTCACTGAATTCCTCAATGTAATATTTCAATACATGCTTACTGAATTAATATGCTATTTTGCAGGGGTTATTGGGCTCTGTTCTCTCTAGCTAGGTAAGAATGTATGGGGAATATTGTCCTATACTTTCATCTTCTCTCTGGATGTAGAAAATAATCCTTATTAACTTCACTTTCTCCTGTTTTCCCAGACTCACCTTAAAAAATATAGTATAGAAATGTTTATAGGACATCACTAAAGGTAATTAGGATGTGTTAACCTTGAGGCATCTATTTTAGGTTTTATGTTTGTAACAGTCTTCCTCAGCCTGCATAATTATCTGGCTAATGGTGATCAATCATTATGATGCCAATGACAGGCATTTTTCATTGTTTCTAGTTCTATTTTTTAATCACTAACTTGACATCCTGAAGACTCAAATCCTTGAATCAATCCACTGAGCAGGAAGGGCACCGGCAGAAGGCAGACAAACCAATCTTGCAGTCTCAAGGTTGTACTCAGATTGAATTCCTTCATCTATTATTTTTTGCCAGCATTTTTTAAAGAAAAAGTTTTATAGAAGTACAGGTAAATTTTTCAATTTTGACAACCTCAGTGTCAGAAAGACATTCATTCCTTTAGCATTTACTGAGCGTCTACCATGTACAAAACCCTGGGAAAGAACACTTACCTTTTGGAGATGGTTTGCTCTCCAGCCACAGACATGGATGCACAAAAAACTAATAGTGTAAGGAAGTGCTCCTTAACTCCTGGAACTTAAATCTGAGTGCAGCATGAGCTGTTGGTGAGAATGACTCTAAATAGAACCCAGCATACTGGACTCCTCTGAGGGGCTCCATAGTCTGTGTTGATAACCCACCTTCAGCCCAAGGCAAGCCTTGCCTTTCTTTTTTCTTCTCCTTTTTTAACTAGTTGGCAATTTGTGAAGTTTTCTTTTTTTTGCCTTGCATCATAGTATGTTGTACGTGTTTGCCTTTTTTGTCCGGGAAGCTCTTCAATGTCCTGAGTGACACTGTATCTCAACCTTGTCCATGTTTGTAAACTCAGAATGCCTAGTGCAAATGTCTGAGTGGATTCCCCCATTAATTCATTTATGTAACAGTGTGAGTGGTTTGGAAAGCTTGTTGGAAGACTGATATTCTTACGAAGGGAGAAAATCCCTTCATAGAGAGTTCTTTGCTTTGCACAAAAGTGATTAACTTGCTCTTTAATCTGTGAGAAGCATGGCCCTATATACTTCACTCACTCTTTACCTGCCCAGAATCCAATCTAGCAAAACAGGTTCTTAAAATTTATTCATCATTGCTTTCTGCTTATTTTTGAGGGTTCTGAAAAAGAAATGGAGATTAAGATAGATATTTTTCTTCTAAAACTGGACAGGAATTTGTCCAGTTTAGTTAGTCCCAAGTTCCTATGTTTATAATCATGCAGAAATATTTCAAAGATTACATTTTGACATAGCAATTTCACAGAATCAGATTATGGATACACATAACATCCTTCTGCCCTTCCCTGTCTTCAAGGGCACAAAGGTAGACTTGAAAGGAAAACGAGCCCTCTGTGAAGCTTAGCTGCAACAAAAAAGCAATAACAGTTATTGAAAATTCCTGCTCTAAATTCTGTTTGTATGAAATGTTTTGTTTTATTTTGTTTTGTTTCATTTTGGATTTGTCTTGAGTGATTATTTCATTTTCAGATGGCTCCAAGGAACTTGGGCTATTAATTTTTTTATGCAGCACTCTGATTTTTCCAGGACTTGCCATCATTTTCATTAGTCACTTCTTACAACATCACTGGGAGGAAAGTCAATATTCTTTCCTCTCCTGCCCACCTGGAAACCCTAGACCTGGAGAAGAGAAATGAGTTGGGGCAGGTCAGATTCCCGAACAGAATCATTCTCAGAGGGGCAGTTTTTAAAAGCCATTTTAAGGAGTCTGAGTAGACCAAGTAGTTCGTTCACAGCCTTGGAAACTGATTTCTTGAGGTAGTTCTTCTCATAGTCCCTCAACACTGATGTCCCCAGCATCTGTACCTCTTTCTTAGAATGCACTGCAAGTCTTTCAGATTCTTACATTAAATTGCTTTCCTGTTTTTTTTTTCTAGAATATTCATAACCCAATACATGAGAGTACATTAATCTAATTTGGAGCTGGGGGCTGGGAAAGACTTCCCCAGAGTAGCAACTTTTGGGTGGATACCAGCTCCTGCCAAAAGTTAGGAGTAAACGAGATGTGAAGGTTGGAAGGTGCCTTTAGCAGAGAGAGGAAAGGGAGGAGAAGTTGGTGGGGAAAGCTAAGACCAAGGAGGAAGATGGGACATGGTAGGTTGGGCTTTGTAGATTGAATTTTGAATATTGGTAGAAGGCCTTGATGGAAATTGTAACTCCAGAACTCGGGACTGATCAGGCTTTTTTAGCCATGCTATTGAACTTCCAGCAAATGAATTAAGAATCAGTCACAATATATCTGGTTGCTAAAGCAGATATTGATGTAGTCTCAGGAAATGTTTAATGAATGAATGGTACAGAATATACAGTAAAAGAATTGGAAGAGAATTTGAATCTCTAAATTCATGTAAAGTCAGAAGATATTTTGGATGTCAACAAATACACTGACACAAAGAAGTCCTTGCAGATTTGAACATGAGACCCATTCTTCCTTGGTATTCCAGAATGATGCATGGATCTCTTACTTAGAAAATGGCCATCATGTTTTGTGCCCAAAGTTAATAACTTTTGGATGACATTTAGAGATTTGTGACAATGTCTAATTGATTGATCATGGTCCAGTTTTCTGAAGAACCATCTTCAGGGCATGTAATGAGGTAGCCTGCCAGTAATCCAGCTGAGAAACTCAGAATGGCAAGAAGAATTTATTCATCAATTCAATTTGAATTGAATTTGAGGTATGTTTAGTGGAATTCTACCATCCCGTCAACACTAATTGTATCTCCCTGTTATTCTTACCTCTGACTTAGTGGGTACTTTTCTTGTTTTCTCATTTTCAGGCTAGCACTGTCTTCTCTATAGTATGGAAGAATATATAGGTTCTAAAAGTATGGATACATATTTGTCATTTTAGTTTATCTTTGCTGAAAGTGTGAAGGATATATGAAGTGTAAGGTGTATTGATTCTCGTGAGCTTTTCGGACTTGGCTCATCCAGAATTAGTTCCTCGGCTTCTGTAGTGTACCCATTTTATTTTTGTCCCAGTACCTTTCATGAATCCTGCTGTGGTTCATAATAATTTAGCTTGAGGTTCTCCAGCCCTCCTTTTTTTTTTTCTTCATTCATTTTGCCAAATGATAGAAGGGGGAAAAAGGGAATTTTATGAAATATTCATATAATTGGACAGCTTGAGCAGAGAATTTCAAGAAAGTTCAGTTTTTTGCTCATGAATTGATTTAACAGTTGCGAACTAAGGTGCAGGAAATTAAGTGCCATATTACATGCAGCCTGAGGCTCCTTGGAGACAAGAAACATGCCTTTACTTTTCAATGAGCTGTGGGAAATTGTTCCAAGACCATCAGGAAAAGCTTTATTTCTGTGAAAAAACTCCGTGGTCATCAGAACAGAAGGCACTTGAATTTTACATTGTGACAGATTTTTACTGAGCAAACCACTGGGTTCTGACTCCATTGACCTTGGGAGATAGGAGGGTATGGAGCACAGAATTGGAATTGTAACCCCATGAAAATTATTCCCTTTACTAATACTGCAGTGTTAAAAATGCTTTATATTCTATGTAAATGAAACACTCAGCCACTAACCTGAATGAATGCTATTTCTCTTAATCACATGGGACTCAGTAACAATGTTTAGACTCTTTGACCCAGTTATTGACCTCATAAAAATTTATCTTAATAAAATAATTTCAAACAATAAAATAAAACTATATACCTGAAGATATTTTTCTCAGTATTAGCTATCATAGTAAAAGATGGAAACAATTTAAATACCCAATGGTATAGAAATTATTAAATAAATTCAGATATACAGAAGTAAGGAAATATTCTATAGCCAATGAAAGTTAGGTAGGGTGCCTAGGTGGCTCAGTTGGTTAAGCAACTGTCTTCGGCTCAGGTCATGATCCTGGAGTCCTGGGATCGAGTCCCACGTCGGGCTCCCTGCTCAGCAGGGAGTCTGCTTCTCCCTCTGACCCTACTCCCTCTTGGGCTCTCTCTCTCAAATAAATAAATAAAATCTTAAAAAAAAATTAGGTAGACTATGTAGTTGTAGAAAATTGGCTCCAGTCTATGTGATACTGGAGAAACTAATCACTAGTATAATAAGTATAGCTAACATTTATTAGGCCCTTTTTTGTGCCAGGTACTATTTTAGCACTTTACATTTATTCATCCTCAAAATAAGCCTATGAGTTAGGTATTCTTTTATCCCCTAAATAAAATTAGTAAACACTGTTAACTAATGGTTTTTACTATTTAAAAAGATGGCTTAGTAATATATAACACTTGAGGACAAAGTTCAAACTTTATTAAAATAGGCTATTCACATATTACAAAAGAGAGGAAATCTTCATCCTACATAGCTACTTCTTCCATTTGAACACCCACTCCTAGAGGCCTGGTGTTAGATCTAGTGTTAGGTAACAGCCACTAAAGAGCCCCAGATAGTGGGAAAGTAGATGTTTGGAGAAGGAAGCATTTGTGTAAAACTGAAAGCAGCAGAATTTGCTAGTATGTAGGTGAGAGAATGGTAGCCTGGGTAATCTGTTCATAATCTTCTAGTCCATAACGCAAAAATGACAAGGATGATAGATAGAACTGACATAGGGAAATTTAACTTAAACATTAGGAAGAACTTCTGAACTTTAATAGTGTTGTGTTGGCTTGTATAGGCTAAAAGCTGTACTATGAAACCTACAGCTACCAATCCTTCGGAGGAGTGGAAAGGCTTGACATGAAGAATGAAAGGACATTTACAGGTCAAAGTGGGAGATGAAATACCTTGTGGAATATAGAATGTATGACTGAGGGGTACTTGGGTGGCTCAGACATTGAGTGTCAGACTCTTGATTTTGGCTCAGGTCATGATCTCAGGGTCATGGAATCAAACTCCCAAGTTGGGCTCTGGTCTGGAGTTCATGAATGGGTGAGGATTGATATATTACCCCTTGAAATTTTACAGCAAGTTTACATATGAACATTTTCAGGGGGAAACATCTATGTTTTTTTATCAAATATTCTTAAATATCTCTGATGCCAAATTTACTACTATAGCATCTCCACTGACATGTTACAGGAAAAGAAGGCTGGATGGTAATTACAGTAGATGATAGATAAATAGATAGATAGATAGATAGATAGATAGATAGATAGAAAGATAGATAGTAGTCTTTTACATATGTTGGAGAGTCTTGTTGATTCCTCCTAATGTTGTGAATCTCCCCAATACAAGATTGGAAACTGTCAGTCAAAATGAAAATAGGTAATGCAAATATATAAATATTCAAAAGTCTTTACCCCAGGGCCATTCAAAAGTATAACACATAGGAATTTGACATTGGGCCACAACTCTACCTTGTGCCTCTGTGTGGCATAAAATAATAGCTCAGGGCTTTGGGCTGATTCCCTAGGGTTCTTCCTGGGGATACCATGTTGCCTCTCAGATGAAATCACCTCTCCAAGGACTAAGGCTCAATTAAATCTGCCTTTGCATACTTTGGTTACATCTATGTTTTTTATTGTTGGAAATCTCTTGTCATTGTTTAGAAAGCCTTTTAGGTTTTATGTTATCAAAACTTACAGGTACAAAAAATTTAAATTAGCATGAGAAGTTGTCTGATTCCTCAAGGCATTGGTCTCTTGATGCAAATAACCAGTGAAAAGAGAGTTGGTCCTCTTTTACAACCCAAGTGTTATTGATTTTTACTTTAATAACAACTTTATTGAGATATAATTCACATTCATTGCTTTTCCCCTGAGTTTCTTTTCCCTTTGATTCGCTGTAAAAAAGTATGTGTATGTGTGTGTGTGTATGTGTGTGCATGTGTGGTGGTGTGGGGGTGTGATTGCATGTGGTATTTAAAGGTAGAGCAAACTGACTTTGGAGAAGAACCTAGTTAATAGAGTCACTTGGGTGGGCGCCTGGGTGGCTCAGATGGTTAAGCGTCTGCCTTCGGCTCAGGTCATGATCCCAGGGTCCTGGGATCGAGTCCCGCATCGGGCTCCCTGCTCCTTGGGAGCCTGCTTCTCCCTCTGCTTCTCTCTCTCTCTATCCCTCTGTCTCTCATGAATGAATAAATAAAATCTTTAAAAAAAAATAGAGTCACTTGGGTTTGTAATATAAGGTGGAGTAAGATTAATTGTATGTGGCAGAAAATAAAATGGAATGTATTCAGTTTCTAATTAACATATTAATTTTATTAGTTACCTTTTCTTCCCCTTAATGCCTCCGCTGGCTCTGACAATTGCTATTGCCCTGACATTTTATAATTTAGACAATAAGGCCAAGAGTAAAATACATGTTTTTATAAGAACATATAGAGAGATTATATCCTTGACAGATCTAGTATTTCAGGTTGGTTGGACACAGCCTTTTCCTGAGGTTCTTTTGACTGAAACTCCCAGCTTATCTGTTGTCTGCCTATTTGGGAGGGCAGTAAACCTTTCTGAATTCCTCCACATGGCTTTCCATTTGTGCATTCATTCAGTTTTTTACTTGTTCAGCAGACACTACCAACAGTCTCCTATATGTAATGATCTCTCTATGCTTGATATTATGAGGGTTATAAGATTAATAAGAAATATCCTTGCTTTTGAGGAGGGATTTGTAAATAACTGAAGTACAGGGGAGATGAGGCTCATATAATAGCAGAATGGTAAACAGAAGGCTGTGGAAACACAGACGGAGCAGTTTAAATTGAGAGATCAACATAAAGTTGTAAAGGTAACAATTCATCATGACTCAGGAGGATAGGTAGGATTTTGGTAGGTAGAGAAGGGGAAAGGGTGCTAGGACTTCCAGAGTGAGGAAAACATTGATTTATTGAGTGCTTTCTATGTGCAAGACACTGTGCTAAATTAACGCTTTTGAGCCAAGTTATTTTTTTTTACGATTTTATTTATTTATTTGACAGAGAGAGCATGAGCAGAAGGAGGAGCAGAGGGAGAGGGAGAAATAGGCTCTCTACTGAACAGGGAGCCTGATGCGGGGCTCCACTCAGGACCCTGGGATCATGACCTAAGCTGAAGGCAGATGCTTAACTGACTGAGCCACCCAGGTGCCCCCTAGTTATTTTTCTATCCCCAAAATAAAGAGAAAAAAATGGAAGCCTGTGGAGGTTTGCTTTGTTTTCAAGCCAAAGCGGAATGCAAGCAACAGCACCACTGCAGTATTTGCTAAACTGCATGACCATATTTCTTTTGTTCATCATTATGTCTAGCACACTGATTGGCAAACTTTTCTTCAAGGAGTGTATAATAAATATTCTAGGCTTTTCACACTTAAACTCTTGTCACAATTACTCACCTCTGCTGTTGTAGCTCAAAAGCAAACATAGACCACGTGTAAATGAATGGGCATGGCTGTGGTCCAGTAAAACCATTTTTCAACTGAAAATTGAATTTTACATAATTTTCACATTTCGCAAAATATTCTTCTTTGTATTTTGTTCAAACACTTAAAAATGTTAAAACCATTTTTTGCTCATGGCTCTACAGAACCAGGTGGTGGGTTGGATTTGTCCCAGAGGATGTAGTTTGCTGATCCCTGATCGCTTATCACAGGTGCTTAGTAAATATTTATCATGAAAAATAATTAGTGGAAGAAGAAATGCCCTACTCCTTGCCCAAGTCCCCTGCATCACACAGCTCCTGGGTCCTCCATTTGACCCCTTATTTATGTGTGTGAGCTCTGTATCTTGGATGGTCAGTGGCCCTGTAATCCAAAACTGAGGAGTGTAATATTTGATACTACTACATTTTATATAGCTGCATCTTCTGAAAAATAATACGTTAGGAAATCAGCTGAGATAAGGCTTTGATTCTGTTACTCAGCCGAGAATTATCTCCAAGCCTCTTCTTGAAATGAGCAAAGATCTGTGATACCTTAAGACATCTTATTGTCCATCTTTAAAGAGAGAGTTATTTTGTATTATTTCTTTTAAGAATTGTTGAGTTATCTTCAGTGGGCTCCTTTTCATTAAAAAAATGAAAATGGCCCAAAACTTGACTTATTTATAAAGGGCCCCTGAGGCACATCTGATGATATCCTTAGGAAGAACAGATGAGATCCAACATACTTGAGTATCGCCATCAAGAGCCAGTACACCTGAGTATCCCTTAAGCAGACCAGTACTGCTACAGAGACAGAGGCAAAGCTGTGGCATCAGAAACTGGACCCCAGGAGTGTACTTGTTGTGATGAGCACCAGCTGGTGTATGGAGTGTTGAATCACTATATTGTATACCTGAAACTAATGTTACACTGTATGCTAACTATACTGGAATTTGAATAACACCTTGAAAAAAAAAGAAAGTGGATCCCCGGGACATTTTAAGGTTCAATAGATATTTTGCTATAAGTTCCTAGGGCAAGAATCCTGGAATTCCATACTGGTGGGTCTAAAAGTAGAGTTTTGATTACCCCTAGCATATTAGAGCTTTTCCTACAGTTCTATCTGACTTCAAAGTCTTTAAGACTCTAATAATTATGAGGATTCCAAATAAAGCATAAAGAGGCCTTGGCAACTTATCTGTCCTCTTTGCTCATTTTCTTCCTCTGGAAAGTGGAGTGATAATAGCTACTTCTTTGGGTTGATGCAAGGATTAAATGAGATAATGGATCCTTTTAATTATTTCAATTACTCTTTTTAAAGAATTTTTTTTAAATAAAGATTTATTTATTTTAGAGAGAAAGTGTGCGCGAGCAGGGATAGGGGCAGAAGGAGAGGGAGAGAGAATCTCAAGCCGACTCTGCCTTGAGCATGGAGCCCCACATGGGGCTCAATCCCAGGACCCTGAGATCATGACCTAGCTGAAATCAAGAGTCAGATGCTTAACCTACTGACTCACCCAGGCACCCCCATTTTTCTTTTTATCCATGACAGAATTAAAAATAGAATTCAAGATTTCCATTTCCTTGCTATGTCTGTTTATGAACCCAAGCTTTTCTTCTTAGACCCTTTTGGATTACACTTTGAACGTGAACAAGTCATTTCCTATCTTTGTTCTACCAACACTTGTCAAAAAAATAAGATGTACCTAGCCAATTTACTCTTTGGCTTTTAAGAAAAGGCCTCCTTCTTTCTTGAAAGTCATTTTGTTGATGGGGTGAATTAACACAAAGTATTAAATCAGTTTGGTTACTATGTGCTAGGAGAACACTTATTCATTCTCCAGATAACTGAATATGTTGTATAGTTACAGTGATTTATGGAAACAAATCTGAATATCTTATGTCAAATTCTCAGCAAGAGCCTAACTCAAAATGAGGTATTAGTTTACATGATGGGAGGATTGATTCATTTGATTTTTCCCCAAGGGAAAACAGTGTTTCAGTCATTAAAGATGAAATACTACACATTAGCTCCTCTTTAGCCTCCATAAGGAGAGCTCGCTGTAATTCTACAGAATGTTGCTGTAAGGCTCATTTCCACTGTGCAGACTACTGCTCCTTGCTTAAGATGATTTTGCATCAAAGAATAGGGTAGGATGCTTTGTTGGACTGCCTCAGAGCATCCGAAGACATCTTTAGACTAACATGTTTCTGTTTGAACCTAAAATCAGTAGACTACTAAGTAAGGTCTTACTTGAGTCTTTATATATAAGAAGTTCATCACCTCTGATTTGAGTTTAAAAACTCAATTTCTTTTAATTCAATTCAGAGAATTCCGTGGCAGAACCAGCTTATATCTTATTGTTTTGTTTAAGTCATTGTTGCTCAATTTGGCTGTACCTGAGACTGCATGGAGAGTAAAAAGAAAAAAGGAACCTCACTCCTGAACTCATAGACATATTTAATTGGTTTGGAATGTGGCCTAGACATAGGTTTTTCACTTTTTCCCCTTTTTTCTTTTTTCTTTTTTTTGAAACAGCATCAGATGAGTTTTACATGTAGTTTTGGTTAAAAGCCGGTGATATATATTAGCACTTCTCAAATTTTAACATTCATATAAGCCACTTGGGGATTTTGTTGAAATGCAGACTGCTTCTTTTTTAGGTTTGGGGGGAAACGTTGGTGGGACCAGTGTTGCTGATCTAAGGATCATGTTTTCAGTAAGAAAAGTCTAAAGTATGCCCCAATTTTGTTAGGAAACTTTATCTGTGGATGCCTTGGCTAAACTACTATGAAGTAATTAACTTTTGCTTAATTAGTTACTCAAAATGATTTCATACTGTACATATGAAAAAGCAGCCATTTTTTACTGCCACATTCTTTAATTCAATCCAACATTTATTGAACACCTATTACAGGCTCACTACTTTGCCAAGTTTGCAGGGAACATATGAAGTAGAAAGACACAAACTCTATGTTAAGTAGCTCAAAGAGGGGCTCCTGGATGGTTCAGTCAGTTGAGCTCCTGCCTTTGGCTCAGTCATGATCCTGGAGTCCTGGGATTGAGTCCTGCATTGGGCTCCCTACTCAGTGAGGAATCTGCTTCTCCCTTTCCTTCTGCCCCTCTCCCCTGCTCGTGCTCTCTCCCTCTCTCTCTTAAATAAATAAATAAATAAATACCTAAAAAAAAAAAAAAAAAAAAAAGCCAGACTTTAAAAGAAGAAAAAAAGTATCCTAAAGTGGAGTAAAGGGCTAGGGCTAATGACCATAATTCAAAGTGAAAAAGCATTATAAGAGAAGTTCTGTTTTGTTTTTTGTTTTTGTTTTTGCTTAATTTTGAGATGTTATGCATTTTTGTTAGAGATACTTTTTAGGTTTAGGAAATTCCTCAAGTCTAAAGTCTTTTTTTTTTTTTTCTTTTCTCTGAAAGATGGGAGGGGTGGTTCATTGGGATTTTCATCTATTCTGTTGATGTGTAAAGTATCTGGAACAGTACTTCACTAAAAAGCCTTGAAAAATGTGGGTGGAATGAATAATGGGTACCAGATATCTGCCATCTAATATTTAGGGACAGTGCCTTTTGAAACAGGTAGTGTGACAGGAAACCGATAGTAAAGGTAAAGAGACTTAACATCTCATGTCACGCCTAGGACAGTTTCATTATGGGAAGAGTGGAGAAGGGATGAAGAGGGTGCTTGCAGAGCAGCTGCTATAGATCAGACATTTAAAAGCCATGCAGAGGAGTAGATCACTCTGCCCATTCCATATATTAGGTAATCAAGTCCCCCAAATTCACCAGCAGCTACGGTTAAAAGGTTGATTGTTTAAGCAGTTTCAGGCTGTGTGTCTGGGACATTTGGTCTTCCGCTGGAAACTCTGAACATCTAGATGAATAGAAGATCATTGGATTTTTGTGAAAAATTTAGTAAATTCACTTGGTCATTGATGAGAAAGTTCTCCAAATATAAGATCTTTTCTTCCAGTTTATGACCTTAGGTTTTTTTTTTTTTTAATAAGATTTTATTTATTTATTTGAAAGAGAGAGAGCATGTGCACACGAGCTGGGGGAGGAGCAGAGGGGTAAGCAGAGTCCCCACTGACCTGGAACAGGGCTCTATCCCAGGATCCTGAGAGCGTGACCTGAGCCAAAGGCAGATGCTTAGTCCACTGAGCCACCCAGGTGCCCCTATGACCTTAGGTTTAAATAAGCCAGCTATTTCTATTTCAGTTTTTTTAAATGATCAAAAGCAAAAAGTAAAATACTCTAATGTACCTTTAGGATTCAGTGAGGATAATGAATTATACTAGATTTTAATTACTTCATGGGAAAAATAACTATATTATATTGATGTCATTTTATAATATATAATTACATATTAAATTGTATAATAATCATCTAAGGGTCTCCAGCCAAATCTAAAAACTGTTGTGTGAGTCGTATAATTTTTAGTGCTCAAGACTTATTCAGTTGAAGGCATTTTGTAATCACCTTTTTGTCCTCAAAAAATAGTTTTTGAATATCTTTCAAGAAATTAACAAAGTGATCAGCAGCCTCAGTTGCCAAGGGAGTTCAGAGCAAAGTTTATGCCTCCCCACTGCCAGCTTACTTGTACAAAACAAATGTCAGAGGCAGCACGTGGGGAACTTGTAATGGTTTAATTTACATGTATGGAGTCAGCACAAAATTAATAGCAGTCTGTCACCAAGGTTTGTTAGCTAATTGCTGGGTTTTAATGTTAAGCAAATGACTGAATTTTAACAACACTGTTTAAGAGCCTCTTCGGGAGCCTGCTCTTTCATTCTTCTTGGCATGCCTCAGGTTTCAAGCTATTTTCTGATGACATTTCTTAATTCTTTGAGTATTAAGGTGGCAGTCTCTATTGTCTTTGGCATCTGGCCCCCTCCCTAATAAAATCAGCTAGTTACCTTCTCAGGAAAACAGGCCATATGCAGAATTTCCATGGGCCACCGCCACTGTTTCCTTCTTTACACACCCCTTTCCCTTACACAACCGCATTGACAAACAGTCTCCACAGGACACTGGAGAAATGACTTACTGAATTTTCTGTAGTCTGACTCTGCATTTTGTATAGGGACACCCGGGTGGCTCAGTCGGTTAAGCATCTGCCTTCGGCTCAGGTCATGATCCCAGGGTCCTGG
The DNA here is from genome assembly GCF_003265705.2 of Callorhinus ursinus. NCBI lineage: Eukaryota > Metazoa > Chordata > Mammalia > Carnivora > Otariidae > Callorhinus > Callorhinus ursinus. The sequence goes on from NW_027397063.1 coordinate 66,065,154, forward strand.
GATCGAGTCCCCCATGGGGCTCCTTGCTCAGTGGGGAGCCTGCTTCTCCCTCTGCCTGCCGCTCCCCTTGCTTGTGCTCTCTCTCTTTCTCTCTGACAAATAAATAAATAAAATCTTTTAAAAAAAACCCACACATTTTATGATGTAAACAGATTTTTTTTTTCTCCCACTGTCTCCCTGACACTTTTTGCAGTGGGGGATAATTTTCCTCTGTGCCTGGATATAATCTCTGACAGACCTGTGGCATCTCTACAGCCCTCAGGCACTTTAAGTCACAAACACAGTGTTAGTTCAGTAATGAGAATAGAGTCCAAAATATTTATTCAGACTTCTGAACTTGATTCATCACCATTAAGTCCTTCCTTCTTAGAGTCTCTTATATACTAGCCTTTACTGTCTAGCTGCTATGTTAGGTGTTTTGTGGAGGGAGAGGAGGTGTAAACAGAGCACCGGTCTTGTTTGTCTAGGTTACTTCATCAACCCTGGGCCTTGGCAGATTTTACAGCTGATGTCTTTGGGTGGGTGAGGCCAATATCCATTACATCTGTCTGTTTCTTTGATGAGTGCTTTCGTGGAGTCATAAAGGACTGATTCCCTGCTGGTGTCTCTCACCTGCAGTTCCCTTGACTTGTATCTCTGTGGTGGAGGGTTCCTCGGTAGATCCTTTCTCAGCTCCTGCACACCCTGCAGTGCACATGCAACCTCTTTGCAGTGAGGAGCCCCTACCCCTGTTCTCTAATTTAACCTGTCCAGGTGACCCCCACCCCGCCCCACCTCTCTCTCTCTCTTCCTTTCTCCGTCTCTGTCTCTCCCTGACACAGCTTACATCTTAATAAAATTAACTTTCTTAGAGGTAACTCAGGTCCCAGTCCTGTGTCCTCTACTGAGGAGAGGTAGCACCCCTCAATCCTTTCTCCATAATTATGGGGAAAGAAGAATTCTAGAACAGCAACAGCTTTCTCCAAAATCCTCTTCCTGACCCTTGGACCTCTCTTTATATCTTATGGTAGCTAAGAGGTCCAAGAGTAATGGAGTATGTTCCTTTTCATCATCTATGCCAATCTGCGTATGCAGATTTGTTTCATACAATAGAATGCATTCTGTATTGGTTCCTCAGTTAAAGCTGAGGCAGGAAGAATCCCAGTTAAATATGTTACATCTTTAAACAACTTGAGGATAAAGAGAATTTGTTCAATGTGGTTTCTTAACCACTGATTAGACACCACTAATCAGATATAATAAGAATTTTGTGGGAGATCAAAGATGTCTAAAGTAAAGCAGTTGTCTTTGTGGACACACAAGCTAATTGGGAAAACCAGGTATGCTGTAAATAGCTCTCTATAGATGAATATGCCTATGATATAGTTGATCAAATTACACTGATGTGGCATCTTGTAGTTTGGCAATCCAGATGGTTTGTTACTTGACAAAGGGAAAAGCTAGAGAGTTTGCTATGCATTGGCCCATTTGACATGATGATTTTGGTTTGGGAATTTGGTAGAGTTACTCGTCATTATCATAGAGATGCTTCAAGAAATGGAACATCATGGGGGCATCTGGGTGGCTCAGTCAATTAAGCATCTGACTCTTGGATTTGGCTCAGGTCTTGATCTCATGGCTCCTGAGGTCAAGCCCTGTGTTGGACTTCACGCTCAGTTGGAGTCTACTCAGATATTCTCTCCCTCTGCCTCTTCTACTAACGCTCTCTTTCTCTCAAATAAATAAATAAGTCTTTAAAAGAAAAAGAAATTGAACATTGGGGTGGGAAAGGAAAAAATCTTACAGTAGATTAATCTATAATAGGCTACTGATTATATAACAAACTTATGCTAAGGCTACACATTTTGCTGCAATTTCTGTCTTCAGAAAGCATCCACAGTGAAGGCAGTTATGCCTTGGAGACATATTTAGGAAAGTATCACATAAAATCTCTCCTACAAATGGGCTAATGATAAAGAATTCTGGCATTAAGACTTAAAATTCTAGGTGTGAATCCCTAGCTTCACCATGAAATACAACACCTGGCTTATTTTCATTGCCCTATCCTATGCTTAGGCAAAGTTTTCTTAGAGAAACTTTTTCGTAAATACAACAAAGTTTCTCTAAGAAAACCTGTAAATACAACAAAGTAGTTTACTTGGAATCTCAAGAGAATGATTTTTGTATCCTCTATTAGAATGTATTCATCTGAATAACTGCAGTTACATAAGTAATAGTGATAGTGTTGCAGATGAGGGGGATAAATATACATGCAAACCCCCCCACACCCATCACACATACATATGATAAAATCTGAATTATCAGTGACACACTGCTTGAGCACTGATGACAACATGCAATATTCAATTAATTTAGAGACACAAGAGGTTTTTTGTTTTGTTTAGTTTTCTTGTTCACTGCTTTCTTTTTTTTAATGTGGAACAAGGATTTCTTTCATATATCATTGCTAGAGTAACTTTCAGCCAATCTGCTAATTTTTTGCTCTTCTACTCTTGAGCCACACTAATATTTTTATATTTTCTTTTAAAGGTATACAACTAAAATACTTCAAATTAATTTGAATCTTTATATGGATTACAATAAAAGAATTAAAAGCAAAATCTAAAGATTAGAGCAAAAGACTAAGATATAAATATTTATGTTTCCAGGCCTTTTAAAAAAATGAATCAACTCTAAACTACTTATGGTTTAGGGGCGCCTGGGTGGCTCAGTCGGTTAGGCGACTGCCTTCGGCTCAGGTCATGATCCTGGAGTCCTGGGATCGAGTCCCACATCGGGCTCCCTGCTCAGCGGGGAGTCTGCTTCTCCCTCTGACCCTCCCCTGTCTCGTGCTCTCTCTCTCTATCTCATTCTCTCTCTCAAATAAATAAATAAAATCTTTAAAAAAAATAAAACAAAATAAACTACTTATGGTTTAAAAACATTTTTATTATAAACAAATTGTGTTGATTAGTGATGCTAACTGCTATTATTTACTTTTTTCATTATATTTATGATCATGTATTATATTTTTCCTAATACAAAGTTTTCTGGGTTCCAGAAAACACCTTTCCACACAATTAATTTGTAATACCTCTGTCATTTTGCTGTATATTACTACTGCTGTCTTAAGTATTATAATTCAGGAGTTCAGTTTCTAAACATTTGCTACAGTGTCAAGCCGTCTCAGAAGTCAAGCTGAAGTTAAAAATAATTCATTTACTATTGTTTAGAATTAGCTCACCTTATCTTATGTAATAATGTGTAAGTTTATATTTTTTGTTATGAAAAGAGGAGAAAGCTACTATTTACTATTACCACTGGAATACTGTTCTAAGGGAAGCTGTTGGCAAGAAGTATTTTCTTCCTTAATCCTGAAAACAATTCCCCGGTCAAGTGACCAGAACATTTGGCTAATCCAACCAACCGACGAAATCAGCACCAAAAATTCCTTCATGATATAGGTGAACTACACATAATCATTCTGCCAGAGGTGAAAACCAAAATGGCTGCTGCAGAAGATATGGAGAAAGCCATTCACCGAGAAAGAAAATTTTAAAGTAAAACCCTAAGATAATGTTGGATTAAGGATTTATGAGAAATTACTCAAAAGACCTAATGTACACAATGACAGGAAATATGTGTGCAACTGATATAGGGATTAGAATATTATCTATCCCTCTGATATGATGTGGAGATCATTTGGGTGATGGACAGGCTATATTTGGTTGATATATTGAACAGGAAGTTGAGTCTGTCTAACACAGCTGCAAAACTAAGACATAAATCGAAAATTCTGGTTCCATAGCCAAATGCCAATGTGAGACTCTGACAGGGCTTTAAATACCAATAAGGTTTCCCCAAAAGGAAATAAGATAGTGTACTTAGTGAATCTAATAAAATCCTGGAAAACTAAGGCATGTAGCAATAATGGAAAAGGCATGTAGCAATAATGATGCTGATTTCATATTTTGAAGGGTAACTGAGTTACATTATATTACTTTTGCATAGTGGTTTATGGTTCAACAAGGACCAAGCACTAACAGGATCTTCTATTTTAATCTATCAGAGCATAATTGCAGTTTATGAGCTTATGTCTAACAGCTGTACAAGTATGAGATTTTCCGAAAGGCAATAATGCTTGAAATCCACACTTGATAATTAGATTTGATGAAAACTAATATTAACTTCCACATAGTCACTAACCTGATCAAAGCTAAAAAAATGAAAGTCCAAAAGCTCAAGTTACCTCAGTTCAGATTGCCTGAGTTCAGGAAAGCTCCTCATCCACAAATACTACCATATTTCCATCTGTGCATCCATTCATAAATAAATATATCAAATAAAACCATAAAGGAAATTATTCTCAAATAAGAGTTTTAGAACTTACTTGACTATTTTATGCTCTTACACAAGGACTCCATATTTCATTTTGGTTCAATTAAAATGGTTCAAAGATAGAGCATATTGAAAGAAGAAGAAAAAGGTTTTTTTTTAAGTTCTTAAATGCATTAAATATATTGCATATGCTACACTAAATGGCATACAGATTCTTATTCATTATTTTTCAAGTAAAGGGACATGGATATGTATGCATATCCTACTTACCTTACAAAATATATATACATGAATAAAATAGTTGTAGATGTATTTATATTTATAAATGAATATAAAACATAAAAATATTCACATATTAACAAGTCTGTCAACTATAGGGGAGTATGTGTGTGTATGTGTGTCTGTGTGTTTGTGTAAATGCAGCCCTGGATTTCAATAGAGGGTACAAATCAATAAGAGGATAAATTGTTGCAAAAATATCAAGGGATTTCTGCTTATATATAATCTCCTTTTAAAAGGAACAGTGTATACTTGGCCAGATTATTGAGAGTTTCAATGATTTAACTATTATAAAATTATGTAAATTTATAAAGCAAAAGCTGGAAATGAGAGGAATGATTCAGTTACATGGGAATAAGATGCTGCCCCACTGTAGCTCGTTGGATACAATTATGATAGAGGACCATGGCAGGTCAAGGACCAACAAAATGGGTTCCATATTCTCTGGCCTGAGCCTGAGTATTTATGACAATGAATTCATCATTTGGAATAGCACAACCAGACAAGCCATAACAGAAGTAACGTGCAGTTTCCCTCCCCACCAGAACTCACGTTGGAAAACTCCATAAATCTCATTTAATGGGCTGTTTTACTTCCTTGTAGAATACCAATCAGGGTCTTGCAAGGTGGGTGTACTCATTAGATGCTGTATAACCCCAGAAAGGGCATTAATGGCCATCAGAGGGTTTCCATAGGCTTAATATATACCTCTCTAGGAAAAATATATGTGCATGGTTATGTTCAGATTAAATGTAACAGATTTCTCTCTTCTGTGTTGAAAACTATCTGACATCAGACATGAGAATGATATAAATTTAATCCTTGGCAAATATAATATTTAATGATTACTTTTAAACAATTAAATGAGGTTTACCTTTGATGACTCATCAGAGGTTGCAAATAAAAGAATAGAAATAATAGATCAAATAGTGCTTGTAATTGACATGTAAAGCAATCTGACTTGAATCTAAATTTTATCACATTGAATGTCAATTTAATTCATTGTAAAAATTTATGTGATAATATATACATCAATATTATGCCTATAGTGCTTTGATAATGCAAACATTTTTGCATACCATAACCATCTTCCCCCTATAAATCAACCTACTCACAATGCACCTGATATAGTAAACCTCAGAAATGTTTTCTCTCCTCAGATCCTAATTTAATATGTATCCTCACCACAAAAACCTATTTATTGGCTTTTGCTATTGTATGTGAGAAAAGTTCACAGTGTATATAATATTAACAATCTTAATTTTTCTGTTACTTTAATAATAATAGCAACCCTTTAAAGGAGGTCTTATATACAATGTGGCCAGCCATTCGATAAATGCTTTGTCTGCAGCATTTCTTTTAATGCTTATCATAACCTTTTATGCTGATGAGAGGGATGTGTTTTTAACTTCATTTTCAGATGAGGAAACTGAAGTTTTGGCAGATAAAGTATTTTTTCCAAGGTCTCACAGATAATAAATGGTAAATCACAATTCATACTCTGACCCCTGTGCCTCCTGAGTTGAAACTCTTCTTGCCACTTTACATCAATGCCTCTCATCTCTCCTAGGCTATAGCATGATATACACTACACAGCAGTAGAACTTTAGCAAAAATTGTGCAATGTTACCTAATATTCCAAGCAATATGGAGAGGTATTATATGTGTTCAGTGTAAACCAAATCATAAGAAAGTATGTATTCATTTATTTGTTATTATATCTTTTGATTGAATGGTTAAACATTTTAGGGTGGAAACAGAGAAGTTTAACTCATTATTCTAATGTAAACATTTGATATCTTCCAATTCGAAGATTTTTTATTTATTTTTGAGAGAGAGTGAAAGAGAGAGAGAGAGAGAGAGAGAGAGAGAGAACACACAGAGGGAGAGAGAGAAGGAGAGAAGCAGGCTCTGGGATCATGACCTGAGCAGACCCTTAACTGACTGAGCCACTCAGGCACCCCTCAACTTGATCTTTTAATGTTTACCTATTAGCTTGACAGTTTTGGCTTCTGCCCATTTATAGAATCAGATATTTTGAGTTTAAAGGTATATTATAGACTATTACTAGTCCAGTATCAGATCTGATGCATTGTCCTCTGTACATGCTTCCTTATAGCCTCTGTGATTATCTTTTTTTTTTGCTTCTGTGATTATCTTAGGTGATAAATTTATTAAATACCCTATACTGTCTGTTACTATGCTGAAAATAGCTGTAACATGTGAAATTGAATACCTATTATCACTTTTACAGAAATGCCTACTACTACTAAGATGATATTACATATAACTGTTTCACAAATTTATAAATGAAAAATAAATGTTATGCTAATGATAATACATGATTAATTCCCTTTCTAAAGTGAATAATTTTCATAGCTGAAGTCATTATTTGCAGAAAAGTTTTTATGTTTTTTATGCTGAGAGTCTCAGGAAAACTTCAAACTTTCCCTAAATTAACATGAGGGGGCAGGGTTCAATACATAATTTAAATAACACCCATCTTCTCTTCCAAACCTCAGGCTTCAGCCAAACCCAACCACTTTTTTCAATCCTTTTTATTAATTCCTGTATTGACTTTAATTTGTGTTTCTGGACACATCTTACAGAAAATCAATAGAGCATCCTAATTTCCTCATAGTGTTGGCTAAAGCAAAATTCACTTTCTTTTTCTCTGTCCGTCCTTCTGTCCTTCTTTCTTCCATTTTTCCCCTCCCAATTTCCTCTCTCCCTTCCTGTTGTCACTTTTTTTTTAAGCTTATGTAATATACATTGCTCTTGCCAGGATTCATAATTTGTCAATATTGTCTCATTTCCTCTTTCCCTTTCCCTCTTCTTCAATAGGATTTGTTCTATGTTTGGGAGCAAAGTTCAGGATTAATAAAATGGCCTCTCTGATCTCAGAAATATTATCTTTTGGGGGCGCCTGGGTGGCTCAGTCATTGGGCATCTGCCTTCTGCTCGGGTCATGATCCCAGGGTCCTGGGATTGAGTCCCACATGGGGCTCCCTGCTCAGCGGGAAGCCTGTTTCTCCCTCTCCCACTCCCCGTGCTTGTGTTCCCTCTCTCGCTGTCTCTCTCTCAAATAAATAAAAAAATCTTAAAAAAAAAAAAGAAATATTATCTTTTGGAGGTTCAGAATAGGTGCCCGAGCACTTTTGTAAAGTATTCAATTGAGAGTGAGATTTCAGTTTTCAGGAGCTCTGGGAAATCAGACCATATTTCTTCATCCAGAGTCAGGTATATTTCTCTAACAGCACCAAATTAGGAGATTGGATGATTTTTTGATGTATTATAAATGCCATTGGTCAGAAATGATCTCTGAATTCATTGATAAATTCACAAATACATTTTCAAGGGAATGCATTTCATACTCCTGAAATATTTACTAAAGAACTAACTTGTCAGTAGGATTTAGTTCCTTTTTGTTGCTTTCCTTGGTATTAAGACTGAACCATTTCTCTCAGGGTATAGTGAGAGCAATGTTAGAAAGGCAATAGCATGAAAATCATACTTGATATAATGCTTTTTATAATGATTAATCTTTTGGGGTTCTTTTTATTTCAATTTCATGGAGGTATGTGTCTCATGTGAATTAAGTATAGTTTTCAGGATATTTTTGCTAATTATCTAGTCACAATTTTTTACCATGGCTGACATTGATCAAAATAAAGATGATCATTGTATTACTTGAAGACAAGTGATTATTTCTGAAATAGTTGGCGGTAAAAAGCACCTTGACAGAGCCATTGATTATCGTTAGAAGCAACCAACCTAAGTACACACATTTTTATCCTCTTTGTCACTGTAGGGTTGGAAATACTATATCCTTTCTTAAGAGCCTGGGTATTTTATCATCCTGTCAATAAAGAATTTCTTCTTTGGTTCCATTTAAAACATCTCTGGCACTTATTTCTGGAGAAAGAAAATATCTGGTCATAATTTCCATTATAAAATAATTTCATGATTTTGAAGATTAGACATCTTTTTAACTATTTCCTATATATATTCAACTTTATTTCTTTTAAGCATCACTTCATAGGGACAATGTGTTGCTGTTAAAACTTCTTTATTTTCTGTATTTAGAAGACAATATAAATGTGAGAGGTTGTTATTTGTGGTGTGAAAAAAAAGCAGGTAGTTGTGTTTAAGAAAATATAGCAAGGGGAGATATGTCTAAGTCATACTTACTAGCTATAATGGTAAATATTTTTTTTAAACTTGTGAAGGCATTAATCCAACACACTTAGTGATTACCTTGATATTACTCCAGGTATTGAGAATACAAAAATGAGTCACACTGTTCTCTAACTTCACATAATTCCCAATCTCTGTTTAAAAAAGAAAAACCAACACAGAAAAGTAATTAAATGTATAAGTGTTACCTGGTTCATTAGTCTATCACCAGTTCTTATATGAATACCTATGACAGACTAGGTCCTAAATAATTATATATGCCTAATTTTTGAGATATAATTTATAGACAAAGTGCTCAAATCTTAAGCCTAAAATTTCTGTGTAACGACGACCCAGATATATGGAACCACTCCATCACCCCCAGAAGTTTTCCTAGCACCCCTTCACAGAAAAACCTCCACCAAAAATTAACTACCATTCTGATTTTTACCACATACATCACTTTTGTCTATTCTTGAACTTCATATAAATGGTATCATACTACATGTTCTCATTTGAATCTTTTTTTAAAATCAATTTAACATTTCTAAGATTCATCATGTTTCTTTTTAGTTTTTGATTTATTTAGTAATTGTTTTAAGACTTACAGAAAAAGCGAGGGGACAGTATAGAGATTTTTCATAGAATTAATTTGTTTTGTGTATCTCTAGTTCATTTTTATTGCTATGTAGCAGTACTCCTTCATATGAACATACCACACTTTGCTTAGCCATTCTTGTGGTGATGGATATTGGATTACTTTCAGCTTGGGGATATTATGAATAAAGCTGCTAGGCACATTTTAGTTTTGTTTTTTTTTTTTTTTTGGTGGCCATGTCTAGTCATTTTTCTTTGGAATTTGCATAGGAATAGAATTTCTGAGTCATATGGTTGGTATATATTTAGCTTTAAGAAGATGGTGTCAAATATATTTCCAAAGTTGTTGAATCAATTAATACTTCTATATTACAGTCAAATTTAGAAATGTAATAGTGTAATGGATTTAAGGGCAATACCCAGCATGACTATGGCACAAAAACACAACTTCTTCTCTAGCAGAATAAGGGTAAGATTCTCATCAATGGCAGTACTTTCATGGATCTCTCATTGCTCTAGGAAAGGAAAAGAAAAAAGGTGAGAACATAGATTTCAGGTGCTATCATCACACACAAAAAATGTGAAAATATATGTTAATTTGCTTGACGGTAAGTAATCATTTCACTGGGTATATTTCTGTCAAATCATCATGTGGTATACCTTAAGGATGTACATTTTTTTAAAATGAATGAGTAGCTCTTTCTAGGAGAATCTTGTTAAGTTGTATGAATTGGATGGACCTGGAATATTTGATCAGCAACAAATGTGTGCTATGGTGACACAAGAGAGATTCCTGAGAAAGGGACAAAATATGTCAATTTTTGTCCCAATAACTTTCCATTATTGACTTGTTTTTAGCTTAAGAGCTTTGATCTCCTTTATTGAAAGCCCACTACATTAAGCAATGACATGTTTTCTCCCAGAAGAAATAGCATCCCTTGTTTTGCTCTTTCTGGATATCAATATCTAGACACTAATAATTAAATATCATACACTTGATTTCTGCATCTACAAGAATTCTTTCTCTCTGGAAGAAAAAAAAAATGGTCTTTGGCTCTTGTGTATATAATTTTCTATGTTTGATTTTAAATAACAAACAGGTAAGTTATATCCTTCCTTTGTAGCTCAGCATAAATTTAAAAACCTCCAAAGTAGAATTATTTGTGCCATAATTTATTCAATTTTTAAAGCATGAAGAAAGCATCCATTTTGCATGGTGTTCAAATTCTCTAAGAAAAGAAATTTGTAGGTACAATTCCCTACTAGTTTTGATAATGAGTATATCTAGCATTTCTAAAAAAAGCAATTTTCTAAATATTTATAATTATCATTGAATTAATATTAAAAAATAAAAATTATTCTCATTAGTTTAGATATATAATACATGATCAGAATTTAAGACAGGAATAGACTTTATAATTTAATTTTTGTAATACTTTAATAATACTTATCAAAAATCACTTGTGTTTTTAAGGTGGCATTATTTTTTCTTGAGGTGTATAATACTAAGTGGAAATTCTCCAGTGGCCAATTATGAAGGTACTGTTTTCTTGCCTTGACTGTAACTTATATCAAACCCATCAAAATTATGACTCTTATTTTTTTCCGTGTGCTTTCTTAACAAGCTAATATTTAATACTAGAATATATGCCACAATTAAAAGCATGTTTTTGTTTTTTTCTTGACCAAATGTGGCATATCCAGGGCTAGAGAAGTAAATTTGAAAGATCATCAGAATAAACAGAAATAGAAAGTCACACTTTGACATCCCCTAAAAAGTTAGGTTATGTGTCAGATTTAATATAAGCCCAGTTTCAATATAAATGTTATTTTAATTCTCAGTGTTTCAGATTATCCATGTGAGTGCCTACATCAAGTACTAAGAAGAATGGAGTACTGAATATATATATGAATCAATAATAATATTGTTTTTAGAAAGTATTTTAAAATATCAGAGCAATGACATCCATGTGTAAAACATTCTCATGCTCAGGTTAGACTCCAGCCTCTCTCATTGGTTGGATCTTTTTTAGTAGTATAACAGAGAGGATGAAGCCATTCAATGTCTTTTGATGCAAATACTTAAAAGAAGCCCCAGACCGCCTTTGGTCAGTGTCATGTAAAAATGGATAGAATGTGAGTTATAATGATTGCCTCATTGTTCAGACAACATTGAGAAGGCCACCTCACATACCCCTCCCTTTTTTGTAGTCACAGTACCATTAGAGGAAGCGAGAGGTTTGTTCTTTCCATTCTGAAGATACTGTGTGAACAGTCTCAACTCATCAAAAGAATCAGAACAAATAATGTCTTTTCAAGCACCATACAAAATAATCTATGTTCCCTAGCAACTAAAGCTGGAGTTTCCATGGTCATTCATAAGAACCAGATTATATGTATTGTATTGAAAAAAAAAAATCTCTTCTATTCCTAAGGTCTCTGTATTGCCTATGTAAAGATAGTATTTCAGACCCTACCCACTGTTCATGAAATACAGAGAAATCCTTTCACTATATTTTAAATACTCTGGGAGAGTTGAGTCAGGAAATTATGACAAATTTGACTCACAGGAATTGTTTGACTAAGCTCAATCTTTGACTCACATGTGTATTGTATACCTGCTGCATGCAATGTTGTATATAATTACAGACAAGCTTTTAAAACAATACTTGATTTACACCTGATTTTTCTATAATAGTATTTTATTAATAGCCTGCATTTGATGAACATCTGCTTTGTGAAAGATGCTCTGCTAAGGGCCATGAGGGTTATTTCACATACGCTCTCTCAAAGAGCCTATGATTATAATTACAGTAGAACAGTGTGTTGATTTATATAAACTTTATAATAAAAAAGTACCTCCACATTCATTATTGACTAATAGGAACTGTTCCATTTTAGTCATGGTTGACTGACTCATCATGACTTGTACATTCAATAACCAAGTCTTATGTTGAAAACAGCTACTAAAACTAAGCTGTTGAAAGCACTGGCTAACCAATAGACAATCACTGATTATCATGGTAGATAAAAAGTGGCAATAGTAAATAGGGTTCATCAACTAGGTAGGATTTGACGATAGACCAATTTAATTATGTTAAGCAATAACACGGTGCCCTCTGAAAAATTGCCTTCTTATATATATATATATATATATATATATATATATATATAATTACTATTAGTCCAGAAGACCATTAGAGGGAAAATTTTGGATCATTAAAAAAAGTCAAACAACAAAAAACAAACAACAACAAAAAGCCCCCACACCTTAACTATCTGAGAAACTCAGGATAGCTTAAAGCCACATTTCAGAGAATGTGATAAGTGTATTCAGTGTTAATCCTTGTACAACATGAGTAGTGATACTTCCTATATACAGATAACTTGAAGATGTCAGGATAGATGAAAGCAGTTGCATGGAGAACACGAAAAAATGTCATGTTGGGCTACATCTATACATCTTGAAATAGCTTCAAAAAACATATTTGAGATTATCGTCCACAATAATGTTTCAAGTTCAACGTATATCTTAAATATGTCCAGGTTCTTTTTTTTTTAATTATGTTATGTTAATCACCATACATTACATCATTAGTTTTTGATGTAGTGTTCCATGATTCCCTTTTGTGATTCTCATTTCGATCCCCTTTGAACCTGTATCTCATACCTAATAGATGAAATTTATCCTCTGGGAAATAGATGTTGATAATTTGGCTCCACTGATACCAAATAGTAATAAGCAATGGAAAAAAAAAAACCCTCCCTAAGAATTCCTATGACTGATCATATAATATGAAAGAAAGAGAGTCCTGAAGGGTCAGATAGTTTTAACTTATTAAGCAGTATATGGGTCCTAATAAAGAATGTCTTCAAGTATTCATGGCAGGAACTCTACTTTCAGAAGCTAAACATTTTTCATTTTCAACATCCCTTATTATTGATAAGGTCTTATTTAAAGCCAAAATCTACATTACTCATTTGGTCTTAATCTGTCCATGAAGGCACACAGACATTGTTGACTGGCTCTTCTTTTAAATGCCTTCCACATTTAATGTCTTCAGTTTTCCCTATATTCTTCATTATATATGGTAGAATCAGTAATCATATAACAAAAACATTCATTAAATTCTTGACCCTGAATTGTCATGTTCCTGCCACTGATCTCTAGGTGTGTGTTTCAGAAAGCTGTCAGCAAAATGTGTGCCATCATGCAGACCCACATTACTGGTATTCTCTCCTTATACTGTTTTGACAGTGCGAGTTGGCTGACCTTTAAATAGTATTGTATGCATGCTTATGAGGAGAGCAGAGTCTACTGAGCCAAATCTGATTGCACGCATGGGTAACCGCAAAATACAATGACCTTTAAGCTAATAGACTCTTGAGTGTTTTTGTAGCCAGGTAGAAAGACAAAATTACCTATCAATTTAATACCTTATAATGAAGAAACAATTCTTCAGTGCTGAAGTCTTTTTGGGATGCCAAATTACTAAATCTGCTTGTTGAGTATTTGGGATTAGTCTGGAAATGTGCCTACAGGATTGGGCAAGCAGCACCCGTCAGCGTGTCTCAGCGCCCTCCCACATCACCGAGCTTCTGTGCTCCACATTCGTTCTGTTGCTTGGAAGTTGCTTTAGGTTTCCTTATCACTTTAACATTTATATCAACTGGAACCAGGCACTGCATGGGAAGGCCTGTCATAATATCTGAAAAATGAGTTCTTAAAATCTTTAGTCGTGGAGAGTATGTCTCCATCTACCAAATATTAAGACTTTCAGAACTCCATAGGTGGCAGTACAGGATTCAGGGGAATTTGGATTTGTGATGGTTATGCTTGGGGCTGAGTCCCTGAAAATCCCCTATACGAAAGGATTTGCTTCAGTTATATATTTCCCCCATATTATATATTTATATTTGCTCCCTTGGTTAAAGATTAGTTTTTTCCCTGTATTGCTTTTAGTGGTCACTGATGTCACTTATAGTCTAAGTGAGTCTTTTTTCTTTTAATATTTTTATACTCCAACTAGTAATTATTATTCTAAGAAGATAAATGATGATATTCATATTTTTAATTCATGACTGTTCACCTTGGATTGAAGCATGCTTTTTTGAAGGACCATTTCCAAACTAAAATCATAATTGTTAGTTGATGTTTTGAAATCATGTTTATGTTCTGAAGGTATTAAATAACGGCTTTTTCTAATGAGATGGGATTCCAAGGCACTGGGCATTCTAGACACTTGGTTATAAGTTCTCACAAAGTACCTAATGTTTTGGCTTGGATGGCTATTGACATAATTCCAATACCATTCCAAGCAAACTTTTTGGAAGATGATGATGAACAAAGTGGATATGAAACAGAAATCTCCAACTGTGAAGTCAAAACTTCATTCATCCCACTGATCACATTTTTTTACTATCATATATATTCAGTCTTTTAGTATTCAAGTACCATGAACAAATGACTTGACTGTTACTCTTAACTCTAGGAGATCTGGCAGAGGTAGAATGTACTCTGGTTTGTGAAGCCCTCTCTGAATCTCCAGAATTGTTATTGCCTTCCCTCTCCTAACCTCCTACACCTAACACTGCTATGACTATTGTTCTAACACAGAACAAATTGCATTAAATTCTACCAGTTCCTGGTTTCTCCATATGATTACCATACAAATTCCTTAAGAGCAGGGACCATGACTTTGCATCTTTCTGTTCTCGGTGCCCTCCGTTCTATCTGGCATGTGATTGATAGATACCCAATAAATGTCTGCTGAGTAAATAGTAAGTTGTGCTGGAGCAAATGCACAATTACTGCCTGCTTAAATATTTCTGAGGTTCACACCTAGCAGAAAGGGGCATCAGTCACAGTTATAATAGGAGTCTTGGAATTACAGTCTTCAAAAGGAGGGAAATGTTGGTTTGTTTGGGAGATAGCATCCTGTCTGTGTGAAGAAAATAACCATTTGGTTCAGAAAAAGTTCAGACATGCAGTGCTATGATCCATAGGGTAAAGCTATACATAGCTATATATAGCTCTATCTGTTGGATTTGTCTGTCAACATGAATTTTAAATTTAAAAAAAAAATCATGTAGGCTTGGATTCTAAATCTCTAAGTCAGCATTTGTTTTGGCTTCATTTGATTTTGTCGTGCATGCCTTCTTTCATGTTTATCAAACTGAACTTTTGTCAACTACTTAAAATGATGCATTACCCTTTGGGGTGCCTGAGTGGCTCAGTCGGTTGTGTCCAACTCTTGGTTTCCACTCAGGTCCTGATCTCAGGGTCGTGAGATGGAGCCCCATGTTGGGCTCCCCGGCTGAGTGGAGAGTCTGCTTAAGACTCTTTCCCTCTCCCTCTCCCTCCCCCCCTCTGCTCCCCCCATTCATGTTCTCTCTCTCTCTCTCAAATACATACATACATACATAAAATCTTTAAAAAAATAAAATAATAAAATGATGCATTACCTTTGAAGAAGCATATACTCCCTTAACTCAAAACCATAAGATATAAAAAACAGTATTCACTAAAAAAAATCTCTATTTTCCCTGTCTTTGGCCACTCTTTCCTATAGGCTACCAATGTCATCATTTTCTTATGTGTAGTTGAGAGGTTTTAGTTTCCATATGTAAGCAGATATGTCTATTTATCCCACTTTATTACAAAAGGTAATCACAGTACCACTCCACGTTGTTCTTTCCACTTAACTACATTTCTTGGAGGTTGTTCCATATCGGTACACAAGAAGTTTCTGTACTTTTCTTTTTAAAGATTTTATTTATTTATTTTAGAGAGAGAGAGATCACATGCAGGAGGAGGAGCAGAGGGGGAAGGAGAGGGAGGGGGAAAGAATCTCAAGCAGACTCCCACCTAATGCGGGCTCAATCTCAGGACCCTGATGAGATCATGACCTGAGCTAACACCAAGAGACAGGCGCTTAACTGACTGAGCCACCCTGGTGCCCAAAGGTTCTGTACTTTTTAAGTCATGTGGTATTATGTTATAGATTTTGCCACACATGATTTTTTTCAATCTCATATTGGTAAAGTTTTGCTTCATATTTTTTTTTGCTGTTACAAACAATAATAGTGCCATTAAACATAAGTATTAGTGCACATTTTAAAGTATATCTGTAAATTACTAAAAATGAAATGAAAAGCAGAACGTTTGTATTTTTGCTAGATATTTGCCAAAAGCTCCATAGATTTAGTACAGATTTACACTCCTTAAAGCAATATATGACTGCCAGTTTTTCCACAGCTTCACCAACACCGTGAGCTATGTAACTTCTGAATTTGATGGGTGAAAAATGTTATTCATTGTAGTGTTGACTTTTACTTCACTTAGGATATATGACTTTTAGTATATTGCAAGAGAAATGGCTAAGAGCTGCATTAATTTTATTTTATTTTTTTTGGTCACTAGTCTTTGCCCTTGTTTTTATTTAGATCTTTGCCTTTTGCTATTGATTTAAAAGAGACTCTTTATATATTATGAAAATTGGCCCTTGGAAATGATTCCCAGTTTTCTTCTTAACTTTTGACTTAGTTAATGGTGATTTTGTGTACAGAAATGTTTACATTTTCTTGAGCACCAAGCATTTGACAAACTCAACAACGTAAAGATGTCAGCATTTTTTTAATCTTTCTTTTATAGCTTCTGAGATATTTAAAAATCACACTGAAAATGCCTTTCTTACTCCAGTGTCATTTAAATTCATTTAAAATATAGAAATTATGATTTTAAATGTTATAATTAAATCTTATATATTTGGAAATTATCCTGAGGTAACTTTTTTTTCCCTAGAGCTACCCAAGTGTTTCAACACAAATTCTTAAAGAATTCATCTTTTCTCCATTAATGTGAAATGCCATCTTGGACATACATGTATTCTTTACTTATTTGTATCCTGTACTTTTAGTCTGCTTCATTGTACAAATCCCAGTACCACATTGATTTAAGTATTGTCACTTTACTTTGTTTTCACTTTGTTTGTTTTTTTTTTAAGATTTTATTTATTTATTTGACAGAGAGAGAGAGAAAGAGAGAGGGAACACAAGCAGGGGAAGCAGTAGAGGGAGAGGGAGAAGCAGGCTCTCCCGTGAGCAGGGAGCCCGACTCGGGGCTCAATCCCAGGACTCCAGCATCATGACCTGAGCCAAAGGCAGAGTTTTTTGTTTTTTGATTTTTTTAATATCAGTAAGTCTACCTCTCTCTTCTCTCCCTCCCCAAATCACTCTTAATTTTCACGATTGTCCTAGCTATTATTTCTGATTTAGTTTTCCAATGTTCTAGTTTCCTGTTGCTATTTTATTTATTTATTTACAGATTGACTGAGGGCTTATTGACATCTCTATGTAGTTGCATCTGCCTATTTAAGCACATGGTATTCTTTTGTATCCCTCAGAAGCCTTTTGATGTTTTCTTAATATAGATCCTAAAAATTTACTATCAAAATTGTTCTTAACTATGTTGTGTTTTTCCTGCATATTCTCTTATAAAGGAGGTTGTTTGTATATATAAAAGATAATAATTTCTGTATATTAATTTTATCCTGAGCCAACTTACTAAATTCTCTCATTGTTTTCAATATCTGCTTAGTAAAATTCCTTTTTTTTTTTAAGGTGAACAATTTTATCACCTGGGAAGCAGTATCTGTATAATAATATTAATTTTATTTCCTCAATCCTTTTTTACTAAGATTTTTTTTCTCTTACTCAATTATATGGCCAAGTACATCCAAGAGAATGAAGCAGTGTTTAAATAGTGGGGTCAATTTGTTTTTTGATTTTTTTTAGATAGTTACATTTTGATAACTTTCTTTCTTTTTCTTCTTTGATAATCCATATGTTAGATTTTCTATTTTTGTTAATTTCTTTTTGTTAGAGTGCTGTCAATTTTATCCAGGTTTTATATTAATTTGCAGAATTTATTAAAATCATCTCTCTTGATTCTTTTATTTTCCCTGACTGATTATGTTTTCCTCATTATTTCTTATATTGGATATTTGTGCCTTTTCCCTTTACTTTTGACTGGATTGATCCAGTGGTTTCAACCGGGGCAATTTTGACACCCCCTGCCCCAGGGAACAGTTGACAATGTCCATAGACATTTTAGGTTGTTACAGTAGAGTAAGGAGAGTAGCATCTAGTAGAGGGAGGCCAGGGATGCTGCTCCACATAATGCCCAGCACAGCACTTACAACAAAGAACGATCTTCCCTGAGTACCAAGGTTAAGAAATCCTGGTAGCTAAAAATATTTCTTGTATTAATAGTATTTTATTTTCCAGAAATTCTGCTTTTGCATTTATTGACGAATTCTACCATTTCCTTTCTAATTCACTAATTTCTGTTTTAATCATTTTAATAGTCTCATTTCTGCTTTCCTTAGGCTTCATTTTCTTTTAACTAATTTTTTTTTAAGATTTTATTTATTTATTTGACAGAGAGAGAGGAAACCCAAGCAGGGTGTGTGGGAGAGGGAGAAGCAGGCTTCCCGTGGAGCAGGGAGCCTGATGTGGGGCTCGATCCCAGGATCCTGGGATCATGACCTGAGCCGAAGGCAGATGCTTAACGACTGAGCCACCCAGGCACCCTCAACTAATTTCTAAAGATGGATGCTTAGCATTTATTTTTGTACTTGTGTCCTTATATAAATATTTAATGCAATGACATGTTCTTGAGCAATGTCTCAGCTATGTCCTATAGACTCTGATGCAGAATATTTTCATTATTGGTATTTAGATGTAATATAATTTTGGTATTGATTGCTTTTTTGACTGAAGATATGCTTATAAATATTTTAAAATATCAGATTTTGTTTTCCAGTTTTATTATTAGTTCTGTCAGTATATGGTCAGAGAATGTTGTCTTTACTCTTTCTCTTATTCTATTTATGTTTTGTGTGTAACCATAAATAAGTCAGTTTTTATGAATGTTCTATGGCCACTAGTAAAGAAGATCCATTTTCAATTTTTATTGCAGTCTGTCTTATTTATTAGTGTTTAAATTTATGAAGGTTGCTGCTATATTATTTGGTACCTGTCCCTTTATAACTCTTTAATCTACACAGTTTCATTAAATATTTATTTTCTCACTTTAAATGAGAGCTCTTGCCTTTTTTAAAAACTATTTTTTGCCTTGGATTCAACCTCACTTATTGTTAAGAAAATGACTTTTTTAAAAAGATTTATTTATTTATTTGAGAGAGAGAAAGAGAGTGAGCCCGTGAGTGTGAGCAGAGAGAGGGACAGGGACCCTGAAATTATGACCTGAGCCAAAACCCAGAGTCTGACACTCAACCAACTGAGCTAGTCAGGCTTCCTGAAACAATGACTTTTGTTCTCCTTTTGTTTACATTTGCCTGATATATTTTTTGCCATTATTTTATTTCAAATTTTCTTAAGCACTTTATTTTAGGTGTCTTTCCTCTGTATAGTACAGAGTGGGTTATGCTGTTTAATGCAACTTGAAGATCTTTTTCTTTAAAATGTCAGTTTAACCTGTATGCATTTCATTCTTTAAAGAATTTTTTTCATACCGGTCATGAGCCAGACACGTCCCAGAGTCTTGGGACATAATAGTGAACAAAACAAACAGACTACCCTGCCCTCTTGGAGCTATTAATAGGGAATATATACTATATTTAATTTTTTTAAATTTTTTATTGTTATGTTAATCACCATACATTACATCATTAGTTCTTGATGTAGTGTTCCATGATTCATTGTTTGTGCATAACACCCAGTGCTCCACGCAGAATGTGCCCTCTTTAATACCCATCACCAGGCTAACCCATCCCCCCACCCTCCTCCCCTCTAGAACCCTCAGTTTGTTTTTCAGAGTCCATCATCTCTCATGGTTCATCTATACTATATTTAATTTTAATTGTATCGTATTTTTTCACATTATGCTTTTCTGTCTTTAAAGCTTTTTGTACTGTTTTTGCTCACTGGAATGTGTGTGTGTGTGTGTATGTGTGTGTGTGTTGCTTCTGATAATTGGGAGATTGGTATTCTTGACCTAGTAAAACTTTTATGCCCTAAGTACTCTCAGTCCTTTATTTCTTTAAACAGTAGTTGAAAAAAATAAAAAAAAACAACAAAAAAAACAAAACAGTAGTTGATTCCCCACTACAACCAACGATGGAATTAATTTCTTTCTTCTTCTTTATATTTCTCTTTCTTCTACTTCTGCACTTGATTTTAGTTAATTACATAATATTTCTTAGTGTTTTACTTTAAGCTATTAAATAGACTTATACCCCATTACTTATTTTGAGGTATTAAAACTATCCTTTATCCCTGGTATTGGATGTATGGAAATGACCATACTTACTCACTTTCCCACCAATGATGAAAGTATGTATTATTTACCTTCTCTTCTGTCACCTCAATCTTTGCATATGTTTAAATCTTTGTTCCACAAATAAGTAGATTCAACTTTCAGTACTAATCTTTTTGCATAGTCTGTCCAAAAATATCTCCCTGCTGTGTGAAATTCTTCAAGAAGCACACAAGAGAACAATATTCCCTGAATTCTTGCACATTAAAAAATGTGTTTTTGTTAGTGTTTGTTCTCAGACAACACTGTGACTGGATATTAAATACTTGGGTTATTCCTTTTTTTTTCCCCATGAAGATTTTGTGGACACTACTCCACTGCTTTCTAGAATTGAATGTTGCTATGGAGATATCTAAGGTCAACTTTATTTTTTCTCCCTCCTAGTAATTGAGTTTTTCTTATTTCTTGACAGCTCCAAAGGACCCTTTCTTTATCCCTGAGGTTAGTTGCTTTAAAAGGATATATCTTAAAAAATAAAAGATTTGTCTTTTTCATGACCAAAAGCATAATGATAACATCATAAAATGAGAAATTATAAGTAAATTAAAAAAGGATGGATAAGGAGCTCTGGGAAATTGAAGAGAGTTTTTTTTTAACTTAAAAAATAGCAGGTTAAGTTTTTCATGGGATTTAAGCTGAGCCTTGAAGATTAGGACATGGAAAACTGGGAGGGAGCAGGATTTAGGTAGATGGAAATGGGAAATTGTGTGTTATAATCACTGTGCATGAGGTCATCTATAATACTAGATTCTGAGCACCTTGGAGTCAGTAAATATTTTTGCTCTGTGTTTCCATCCCTTGCAACTCCTAGCACAATCCTTTGCATATAATAGGAGCTATGTCAGTATTTATTGTTGCATATTATCCTTATTCATAGCAGGTAAATTTATTTAAGATGTTTTTCAGAGTAAGAAATGACTTTATCATCAAAAAGTCATCTTAATTCAGTGAAAAGTCAGTACTCTTAAACAGAGGTAGGATATCAGGGAAAATCAGTCAAGTCATCTTAGCCTCATTGTAACAGTGATTTCACTTATCTTTTCTGAATGACAATTACTTTCACTTCTGGGCTGCAAAAATCCAAAAAGTTCTTTCATATATGGTAATTAGATATAGGATTCATCACTCATTGAGCTTCGATTGAATAACAAACATATGGAAAAATCAAGCATGAATGCACCTGTTTTTCCATATTTCCTTGGAGCCTTCAGCACACTAATGGATTTCCATAAGGGTTGGGATTTAACTGGCACAAGGTCTATGAAAAATTTATACGACAAGTTTCCTTGTTGAGGTCCTCTCTACCAGCAAGGCCAGTCTTGAACTTCCATGAAAAGACTTTACTAGTTCTGAGAGCTCCACCCCCACACACTCACTGTCAAATACAACTCCCTTGCCTTTCATTTTGCTCACTCCTACTAAGCCCTCAGATACTCACTTGCTTAAACTTGCTAGTGACTTGAGTTACATGGTCAGTGGGATTAACAGTCTATCACACACTTGGAGAACTCTTGCTAGAATAAGTTACACATAATTAATGCTTTTGTCCTAAATTGGTATGAAAAGAGCAAGCTGAGTTGCAGTAATTTCTCCCATCATCAATCTCTTCACTAAAATTCAGTGTAGGAATTTAGGGATTTGTCTTTAGTTCCTTAGATGAAAGAATAAGTGTATTGAAATCAGTAGTTTTGAGATAGGCAGTGCAAACAACATGAATCCACTTGCATGTTTTTTATTCTTACCATTAATCTTGATAGTGTTATAATGCATGAGGGCTATCATTTGTCCACAAGCCAAAGAGGGAATAGAACGGAAAGGAGTTAGCATTTTATTCATCTCATGGATACTTATTGGGCTCGATGGATATTTTGAGTCCCACACATCTCTATATGCTATACATGGACGTGATGTCATTTTGTAAGTACAAAGACTGGGAAAAGTTCAGCACTGAGTTAGCTCATTCTGTGGGATTGACACTTTGATTTGTGTGATTCTGTAAAACCTCTGCTCCTTTCAGAATGTTGAACCACCTTCCCGACTGAGTACTGTTTGTAGGGAATTTCCTTCCCATCAGGTTTGGGAGAATTAGATCACCATAGGCTTGACTTGGGATGAATACCAGCCATCCCAGCACTATCTTGAGATTACATTGATAATGTTTTTCAGAAGGATTGGAAGTGGGATGACTTGAGGAATTCACTGAGGTACTTTGGAACCTTTGAAGCTGCTGTAGAATGATAGAAAGAGAAATGTAATTGTAACAAAGACCTTGGATCCATCCCACCTCTGCTACCTTCTAGAGATAGCTCACTTCATTCCCTGAGTCTCCATTTAAACTGTTGTCTAGTGGGAGGGTTGTTATGCACATCAAATAAGATAATTGAAGTCTTTCTGTTTAATGAAACTTTTTTTTTTTTTTTTTTTTTTTTAGTCCAGCCCCCTTATTCTATAGGTAACAAAACTGAGGCCTGGAGAAAGAAAAGAACTCACTCCAGAAATAGCAGATTGTTAAAGAAGTAAACTAATAGATTAATATCTATTAAAGGGCTAATAGATTAATAGATAAACTTATTCCCCATCCATTGCCTTCATTGTGGTAGGAAAGAACAGCCATACATATAAAGTCTGGGTTTCAAAGATATGCCCTTGTGAGTGGGAAGTCACAAGAAAAAAAAGAAGTATTTGATTTACTACTGAATTCGTGAGATATTATGGAGCTCTTGTCAGAATTTATTTAAAATGAGTAGTTGCTGAGAATTAATTGTGTCTGAGTCATTAAACAATGAAATGAAACTAGAAGTCCATCAGAGGAATTAGCTCTATATACGGTTAGTAGTAGGTGACACTGAGTTTGGTCTCTATTTTCTGAAGTCAGTAATTCATATTGTATGAGCTGATAAATCTAGTCTTGCTGCATGGTTGTTTTCTAGTTTTACATATACCTCCTTTCACTGAAACAGCTCTAGTTTAAATAAATGAAAATATTTAAAGTGTTTCTTTGGAGTTTCATAGAGCATCTCATAAACTCAACTTCTTACCTTCTTCATTGCTATGGATGCTCTGTGACTCTTGATTTTTAAGTATTAGCTTAGTGAAAAGGGGGCCTCTCACTCATCCAAATAGGCATTTGCAAATTTTCTGTGCATTTCAAGGTTTGTTCAGTATGACTGAAAACTGTATCAATAATATATCAACAGCATTTAAAATAAAGAGAAGAATTCAGAATTCTGTCAGAGATAATTGCCGAGGCCAGAGAGAATGGTGTAGGTTTTCCCTTCACAGATAAAATTAATCAAGGATATCATTCCAGGTGAACTTTCAGTTTTTTACATCTAATCAAATTTAGCAATGCCTAGAGACTATAAATCTAAACTATTTAATTCTGGTGCTTAAAGATTAGAAAGGTAAATGATTTTCTTAAGTAGGTCATCCTTAGCTTAGTGTTTAGTTTTTTTAAAGCTTTCATTTCTCATTTTGGAAATTCTGAGACCATCTCTGCAATCTTTATTTTTCAATTCTATTTTTCACGACCTGAGAGGTCATCTTTCCTGATAGATTAAATTAATCTGATTTGTCATTCCTTGCATTTCAGGGCTTCCTCCTATCCTCTTAAAATTAAACAATGAGGCTTGTACCGTTGTGACAGTAAAAAAGTAAAGAGATAAAAAGGAAGAATGCTTTTTTCTTTTTTTTTTTTCCCACCTAAATTCCAGGTCAGTCTGACACAGGATCTCATCAAAATTAACTGTGGGTACTCAAGAACAACCTTTGTTTTTTTCTACTCTCATTTCTCAACATACTTGTTTATTAGGCAATAAGCTAAGTATATGAGGGTAATCCCTCCCCTCCAATGATATAAGGTCTAAAATATGCCACAGTGATGCCAAAAAACCTAAATCAAAAAAATCATAAATCAGCATACCCTTGATTTGTGGAGGAATGGTTAATTAGAATATGGAAGAGTAGTACCAAATATGCATCCGTGTAAATAAGTGGACATGGAGTCACCGAAGTTTCACATCCCATAACTGGGATAGCCACAGATTCCTAAAATTGGACAATGAGAGGTTTAGAATGTATATTCTGATTCAGTGGGTCTGGAATGGGGTTTGGGATTCTTTAGTTCACTTCAGTTCCCAGGGATGTTGATATTGTTGTTGCACTGTGACAATAGTTTATATAGCAAGGTATTAGATAATAAGTTTCACCATATGCACAGCACTTTGAAGTTTACAGCATTCTTTCCCACATAATGTATTATCTAATTTTTATGACAATTATGTAGAGCATGTATTTTTTCTGTATATGTATTTATTCTGCAGATAAGAAAACTGAAGTGAATATAATTTTTCTAGACTTTTTAAGTATGTCAACTACTAGTTAGTAAATATAGCACAAGGATTCTGTTCTTCAGACTCCACAAACAGATCTCTTTCATTTATATAATGTTCCAAAGTTGTACAAAAACAATACACTTTAGTTTATATTCCTTGACCATGCAAATTGTTTATAATAGCCATTTTTGCATTTTTCAGGGGAGTTTATATTTACCTCATTTTATACTACAGAAAATTTAGTTTCTCAGTCTGCAGAACTGTTATTAATCTTCAAATTGTTGCATTGTGTTATTTAGTAGTAAGTGGTGTTCGTCTTGTAATCTGGTAATACTACACTAAAAACAATTTTAGAATTTCTGAGAAATAAAAATCTGTAATTACCAGGACATACAAGATTATCTGATATGCAGCAACGAGGTAGTAGAAAAACATCAGAGCCAAAATATCTGCATACAAATTTTAGCTCTTTCATGCCCTGTGTGAATAAGGGCAGTCAGTTAAAAAACAAATATAAAGGATCCCCTCCCCCTGAAATGGAAAAAGATACCATTTTTTCTTTCCTTTTCTCACCAACTCTTATTTTATACAGTAAGCAAACATTATACCAATATGGTGTGGTAAGGTAGAAAGACATTTTCAAGTTCAAATGAGATTCTTCCATCAATTAATTCTGTGTGCTTAACCCTCCAAGGCTCAGTTCTTTGTAATTTCATTCATTTAGATCCATAACATTTATTGTGCTTCAACTGTGTGCCAGATGCTAGACTACTTATGCTTGGCATAGGGATGTCCTTACTTTCAAAGAACTCACTTTGTGGGGTGGGGAATCTCATATTATGAGCTCCAAATAGCCTGAAATTATTTTGTCTACTATAAAATGAGACTTATGCTACCTCTGTAACTCACAAAAATGATTGTAAGAATTGAATAGAGTAACCTAAGAAATGTAATTGAGCTCTGTGACTGGAAATTTTTATAGGCTCTGATGCCAGGTTTCCCTCCTTTCCTTTCTCTCAGACTCAGGATTAGACCACTGTACTAATTAATTACTTAAATCCTGTAACCAATGACAAAATGTAAATTGGTGGAGAAGTGGTATTCTTTCATATCAATCTTGATGGTTATAGTGCCCTAAGCAAACATGGATTTTAGATTATCTTAGAATATGATATTCAATTCTCAGTATATTTTTTCCCTAAAATAGTGATGATGAGTGTCTTTTTATCTTTCATACTATGAGAATGTATTTTATTTCTTGTTCTGAGGAAAAAAAATACTTCAGGTCATCATGATTGTGAAAAATTTCCCATTATTTTTAAGGATCTCATCTGTGTATGCAAAGGTGATGAGCCTTGGCATGTTGACTTGGAAGCCTTGCTGAATAGAGGGGAACAGTTGTGGTGGGGTGGAGTTAGGTACATTTAACATATCTCAATTCCTGCGCACCATGATTGTCTGTAATGCAGTTGGCATGACTGAGTATCTGCTAAGTCAGCTTGGCAGAACGATGACGTCAGGACTCAGAGAGAGGAGATTTTTACTCTGTTAGTAAATTATATATGCTTGATGTCATTTCTAATCACTTATTTTTAAATTTCCTATAAGCAAAAAGGCATATTAAAATATTAAGCTCTCTTGTAGAAAACACAGAAAAATAGAAGGAGCAAACTAGAAGTTAGCTAATCGTCACAGAGAGGGAGAAAAACCAAACCAAAAGAGACTCTTTTAACTCTAGGAAACAAACTGAGGGTTGCTGGAGGGGAGGTGGGGGGATGGTTGGGGTAACTGGGTGATGGGCATTAAGGAGGGCACGTGATGTGATGAGCACTGGGTGTTATACGAAACTGATAAATTATTGAACATTACATCTGAAATTAATGATGTATTATAAATTGGCTAATTGAATTTAAATTAAAAAAAATTTCCCCTGGCTCCCAATATTTACAGCTCTCTTTCAGTGCTTCTCAATTCTGATTTTTGCTGAGTTACATCCATTTTAAGCAAAAATTGAAAATAATTATCATGTATTATGGACTTCAGTCAGAAGTAATTGATCTATATTTATCAATGATGGGTAGTTGGGAATGAGTGGCCATTCTGACTTTGCTTTGATTTTCAGTCAATTCTTCCTTCAGCTTCATATGGCTATCGGTTACCTCCTGTTCATTTACTGTGGTGTGATAAGTTTTTACCAAAACTAATGGAAATTTAGCTGTACCAGGTAGAAGGGAATATTTTCTCTGTTGTTAAACATAGCTTCCAATATTCCAACAATCAGATGAAGGGGAATACGGGGAATACAGGAAGAAATCGATATACATTTCAGATATTCCCTCTGCTTAATGGTAGGCTTCTGGAGACAGAGACGATTGAATTGACATCTTCATAAGAACAGAAGAAAGGATATCATATAATCTAACAACAAAGGCACAGGATATGGGATTAAGGTTCTAAATGTGAATAGTACCAGAGTTATGCTTCCTGGGTTTTACTTCTCTTTCTATAATTGCTGCAAAAATAGTTATTTTACTGATTGGGGCGTGAGGAAATAGGGTAGTTGTAAGATGTTTTAAGACTTGCTTTTCTGTCCTTTTATTCCATGTGTATGTATCTATGTGTGTGGGTTTATGTACTAAGCACAGATAATGTATTTATTTATTTATAACTACAATAATGCCATTTTATGGTATTTTTGTAAAGGATAGAATCGTGCTTTATTCCCATTTTAGGGATTTCAGCATGCTCATGTTTTAGATGGACCTTGTTGTATATAAAAATTAAGGCACAATGTTTAAAAAAATAGTTTGCAATTCTCAGCATTCACATACTGAAGTACTGACATTGTGTCATACGTGGTAGTAATAACATGAAACTACATATATGTGTGTGTGTTTGTGTGTATGTGTGTGTGTGTGTGTGTGTGTATAAAATATGCATTAAACCGGGGAAAACACAAGCTAGCACTCGGAAAGAGCAATGTTTTTCTTAGGCTGGGGGATAGGACACTTGAACAGGGGCTATAGAAGAATGAGTCTCACAGGCCAAGTCAGGAAGTTGTTTCCATTGCAGACAGTGAGGAGCCAAGGAACCTTTTTCTTTTTCTTTTTTTTTTTATTAGCTGAGATATAATTCATATGACAAAAAAATTCACCATTTGAAAGTGTACAGTGCCATGAATCTTAGCATATTCACAAAGTTGTGTAACATCACAACTATCTAATCAAGAACATTTTTCTCTCTCCCCCCAAAAACCCCATACCCCTAACAGTCACTCCCCATTCTATCCTCTCCCAACCCCTACACACTGCTAATCTACTTTCTTTGTCTATGGATTCGCCCATTCTGGATATTTCATATAAGTGAATCATATAATATGTGGCCTTTTGTGTCTGGCTTTCCTCATAATGTTTTCAAGCTTCATACATGTTATAGTATGTGTCAGTATCTCATTTTTTCATGGCTGAGTAATATTCCATTGTATGGAGATATAGATAGATAGATAGATAGATAGATAGATAGATAGATAGATAGATAGATATACTTAAGTACTTAAGTGTGGCCTGTGGTTATGGGTGGGCCGGTGCTAGTAAGAAATAAAAAGTTCTGGGGCCTTCTCCAGACATAGAAAATTAAAATTCTGCATGGGGGATTAAGAATTTGTATTTTAGGGCGCCTGGGTGGCTCAGTTGGTTAAGCGACTGCCTTCGGCTCAGGTCATGATCCTGGAGTCCCGGGATCGAGTCCCGCATCGGGCTCCCTGCTCGGCAGGGAGTCTGCTTCTCCCTCTGACCCTCTTCCCTCTTGTGCTCTCTATCTCTCATTCTCTCTCTCTCAAATAAATAAATAAAATCTTAAAAAAAAAAAAAGAATTTGTATTTTAAGTACTTAAGTACTTCAGTCAATTCATTTACATACTAGAGTTTAAGAACTACCACTCTGGGGTGCCTGGGTGGCTCAGTTGTTAAGTGTCTGCCTTTGGGTCAGGTCATGATCTCAGGGTCCTAGGATCGAGCCCCGCATTGGGCTCCCTGCTCGGCAGGAGGCCTGCTTCTCTCTTTCCCACTCCCCCTAGTGGACGCATCTCAGACTAGGAAGTCAGACTACCTACGGCTGACCAATGACCTGCCTGGGATGCAAAGATGAAAGTTACAATCTCACCCTCAAGGACCTGAGGAGGCAAGCAATTGACATGCAATGTTACCTGTGCCACTATGAAGTCCTTTTTGCCAATGGAGCTAGCAAAGACTGAAAAAGAAAACAAAAGATACAATCCATGCTTGTTAAGAGGTGATAAGAAGGTCACTATGTAGATTTCTGACAGCTGGTAAATTTTATACAGTTTGGCTCTCTCTCATATGTCTCTCTCTCTCAAATAAATAAATAAAATCTTTAAAAAAATAAAACAAAAAATAAAATTAAAACTACACTCTAACCTACCAGTATAAGAAAGGGTGATTGTAAGCACCACACTGACTGTGCTTACCCTGACCGCTCTGGGGATGACGTATAGTTGAGAACTGACATTCAGGTTCGGGTTTGACCAGCATCATTCCAGACACTTCACACTTTTTCTTTCATTTCAGTTTTGAGGTGGAACTACTATGATCTTCTTTATGAAAATGAGGAACCTAGCCTTAAAGGTTTAAGTCCACAGAACTAAAAGATGGCAGAATTGAGATAAACCCTAACATGTTTTTTCACTTTATCAAACCATAATAGAATAAAAGTTATTTACTGTATATAACAGAAGTTGCTGAAAAAAGGAAAGACAAATGTGTTCCAGCTGTGGGTAGGGGTCCTTCACATCTGTTTTGAACTGACTAGAGTAGAAATAAAAGCAATGGAATTCTACGTCATTACCATCATCATCACCAACATCATCATCCAGAAACACTTCTCAAGCTCCTTTTTGCTGAGCTATGTGTGCACTGCACCTTGAAAATATAAAAATGCTCTATCAGTTTTCTTGGTAGTAATAATGGACTTGGTAATTGGATTTCAGAAAACACTGCAACAACTCTCCGTTGATATCTTACAAAATCCCAACCCAGAGGCAATCTCACGTGGTAGATTTAGGATTGGGCAGAGGCAAGGTGACCTTGATTTTGTTGCAAACCAAGCTGCTGTGGGCTTGTAGAATTTTAACAACCTACTCTATACACTTTATCTTTCTTTGTTTCATGGGCTATGAGGAAGTGTTTTCTGGATACAATTTATTACATTAGGCAGGAAGATTTGTGAAAAAGTTATTTTTGTCACTTTGGTAGTAATGTATAATGTAACAACATCATTATATTATTTTAGTAGTAAATATTATAAGTACTACAGTGTGCTACATTTTATATTTTTTGCAATTAGATGATACATTTTTAGCTCCTCAAGGGCACTGATTATCCTGGTTTAATTTTATATTCCCCAGTACATTTTCGTATAATAGAAAATTAGTGATGCCTGGGTGGCTCAGTTGGTTAAGCGTCTGCCTTCGGCTCGGGTCATGATCCCGGGGTCCTGGGATTGAGCCCCGCATCAGGCTCCCTGCTTGGCGGGGAGTCTGCTTCTCCCTCCCCCTGCTCATGTGTGCTCTCTCTCTCTCCACCCCACCTCAAACAAATAAATAAAATCTTGGGGGAAAAAAAGAAAATTAAGGCAACCATATAATTTATCATCTAAACCTCAATAATTTTCAAGTAAAATAGGGCATCGTTAAGAATGCTGTCAGGACTATAGGCAAAAACTGGAATTGTACTGGGCAAATTGTATGTATTGTCACTCTACATTAACAAATGCTAAAAAGGCATACAAATTATCTATCACATCAACTGAGAAACCACAGGGTCAGAGCTCATGAACTGCATCATAACTGATAATAGAAACCATTGCTTTTGATCCATTAATATGTTATTTAACTTTTTATTTTAAGAGCAACTCAGTGGCAGAAATAGAAGGCAACTGAAGAATAATATGAGAGAGAAAAACCTAGAGGGAACAATATCTATGTGCTAATATTTGCTTGTTAACCATTTCTTTCACCATTCCCAAAATAGAGTTTTTAAAAATGGCATTCTGCTTCAGTAAGAGAGCTTTGTGTTGTTTTTAAGTATAGTCACTGTAAGTTTCCTAGGTAACCTGTAATGTTCAGTGTTCAGGCGCCTTTGATAAGTAAAATGTGTTGAAGGTACGTAGCTATAAGAAACTGGTTTACCGTAGATGATTCCAGGATTTCTTTAATGTGATTTTATTTGATCTGAAAATACTAATGATCTCAGATTCACTCTACCAAGCTACCTACCTCTGGTCTAGGGGAAAGTATCGTCAGAGGTACAGCACAGAATATATAGGGAGGAGGTAAAGATGGTCTATTCAGCTGAAAAGAAAAGAAATGAAAGAATGAAAGATTCCCAACTGCATCATAACGTCGATACTAAGTTTTAATTCAACATTCATTTTTCTGAATTCTAATGCTTAGTTCTTTTTACAGGAAAGGTAATGAAAATGTGTTGAGTTTTAGCCTATGTTCACAAAGAGCCAGAATAGGCAGTTAATAGTAGTCAAACTGGTTGATTGAATAGATTGTCCATTTTCCAATTTGTATTAAGATGATTTGATAGATTCCAGCCAATGTAATCACAAATATACATGTGAAATTTTGCCTCTGCCATATGTCATGCAAGTATCATGTATCGAGATGCCTTTTTTATCTTTGAATCTAGAGAAAAAAAATTCTCACAATTCATTCAATATCTGCCAATTGTAGCTCCCAGAGAAGACCATGCCAGAGCAAGGTAAAGTATAATATACAAGAACAAATGCTAATTATTATTCTTTCTTGTTGGGTTCCCAGATGCTGACATTTTAGTATTGAAAAACACAAATCTGGAATCCAAGAATAATCATGTTCAAGGAGTTTACAAAATTCTTCCAAATAGATGCAAAGGTATCTGAAATGGAAGTTGATTCTCCTCTGGACATTCCCATAAGCTGTTGTCAGCCAAAGTACCTTATTTAAGTCTCTCCAGTGGAGTTGGTTATCATGAATAATATGTCTCAGGGGTCTTTGTTGAGCATAAGAGAACAAGAAATCTTGCTTTCATTGGTTTTCTTTCACCTCCTCAGTTAATACTGTTATTCCCACATTGA
Source organism: Callorhinus ursinus (assembly GCF_003265705.2). Taxonomy (NCBI): domain Eukaryota; kingdom Metazoa; phylum Chordata; class Mammalia; order Carnivora; family Otariidae; genus Callorhinus; species Callorhinus ursinus. Next base: position 66,097,338 of record NW_027397063.1, read on the forward strand.
TGCCCCATTCAATATGGCCCCACTGAGTTTCCCAGTCCCATCTCCCACTTCCCACTTTGAGAAATTTATTTATATTCTCTCTGGATTTATGACTAGTGCCTAAGTATGCATCACACTTAGCATTTCTCTTTCTCTCTCTTTACTCCTGTCATTTCATCTTCTTATTACCCCTTTTCTGGTCAAAATTGAGTTTGAATTATAAAGCATCTCAAATGCCTTTCTATTTCACCAAAAGTTGTTTTCTAGTTTTGAGTATATGTGCATGTGTGTGTATTTGTCTTCTCTAAATCCTTATGCCTTTCAGCCTTTATTGTATTTAAATTACAATTGCTGTTTTATAAATGTAATATCTTACCTTTATATTGATAGCCATCACTGGAAACAAGGATTGCATCTCAAATATCTTTGTAATATTTTTTCTATATTTTACAGATCAGGAAATGTTCGTTGACCTGAATTACATTTTACTTTTAAATTTCTAAGACTTGGGGGTGCCTGAGTGGCTCAGTCGGTTAAGCATCTGCCTTTGGCTCAGGTCATGATCCCAGGGTCCTGGGATTGAGCCCCACGTCGGGCTCCCTGCTCAGTGGGGAGCCTGCTTCTCCCTCTCCTTCTGCCTGCAGCTCTCTCTCTCTGTCAAATAAATAAATAAAATCTTAAAAAAATAAATGTAAATTTCTAAGACTTGGACTATATTCTTTCTTTATATTAGCATACACATTGTTCCCCCAATTTACTCCATCTTTAAGTTGTCCTGAATCACTTCATCTAAAGTTTAGTTATTTGAAGGACTATCTATGATGTTCTAAAGGCCAGTGCAGTTGGTTCCTATGCTGCTGGTATCTCTTCCATTTTCCAACACCACTGGTGTTTGTATATGTGTCATAGTCTATAGGTACTGAATACCTACCTGGGCGGTCCTGATTCCCACAGTATCTCTCATTTGAGTAAGCCTATGTCTTATGAAACAAGCCCTGTTAAACTCTAATTACTATCAGATAACCATAACATTTAAACCTAGTTACCATTTTTGCTTCAATAAAACTTCAGAAAACTAAAACAAACAAACAAAAAACAAATAAACAACCTAGTTACCATTTTCCCATTGGCTGATCTCTGGAACATGAAAAATGTTTAGAAGAAAAAGAAATACTAATCATGTGTGAATAGGGGAGTTAGTTTTGGGATGAGGCTTCATCAAAGAGAAAAAGTCACCCTACTCAAATAAGGAGAAAACCCAGAGAATTTCATGTTCTTGATAGAATCCAATTAGTACCAAAGATAGACAAACTGCTAGGTTTAGCTAAGACTCAGTCTTAGCCCATTATCTTAACCCATTACCAGTATTCTTCTCTTTAAACCAACTTCTCATAGAATCACATAAGTACATTAATTTGCTCCTTTATCTTTCACATGTTTGGGGCAAGATTCTTTAAGGTAATTATGGTTGACACATGTTCAGAGGACTTCACTGTATCTCATTTTACTGATAAAGAGGTGGTGATAGAGGAACCACCGTGAAAATGGAAATAAGAGGTTTTGCTAATTATCTTTTTCAGTAAGCTATTAGAATATTGAATATCATGTTTCCAATTATTTTTAAATCCTTTAAAGGAATTTTTGAAAACAAATTTGTGTCTGGATTTTTAGAATACTTTTTATGCAATGAAATAACATTTACCAATTGTCTATAGCTTACCACGTTCTTTGCTCATAGAAGGCAATTGTTATTATTATCTTTTTTTGTTAACTGAATCAATTCCTGATTGACCATGAATATGTTTATGTGTGTGTGTGTTTCCCAGTATGTCAAGTGATGTATGAGAGGTGGGATAAAAACCTAAGTTAGGTTAGAGTGGGTAAAAACTACTTAAGATTTGATGGATCAGGAAAAAAAAATTCAGAAAGAAAGCATAAAGTTAAAACACCATTAAAAGTAAAAATGGAGTAAGAAAGTTTAGGGGATAGTAAATTGTTTAGAGTTTAAGTTTGGAATGGAAGTAGAATGGTGAGAAAAAAGTGTAGGAAGATAGGTAGAAACCAGGTCATGGAGGGTTTTTGATGCTGGATGGAGTAGACTGAAATTCAATGGTGAGTCACTGAGGAAATCTGAGCAGAGGTAGTTTATGACCTAGTTTGCACTTTAGGAAGATTAAACTGTCAGCAGGATATATGATGGATTGGAGTGTGTAGGTACTAGATACAGGGAAGCTAGTTAGGAAACAATTTTAATTGTCAAGATAAGAAGTAATGAGACCCTGAACTAGAACAGTGGCAGTAGGACTATAAAGAAAGAATGAGTGTGAATAATATTGAGAAGGTGGCTTTGGCACCAGAAAGGAAAATGATGCCTGAAGTTTGGTTGGTGTCCTTTTTTGTCATACTCAGAAACAAGAAATGTAATGTATCTGTTAGAAACAGAAAGATTAGGTGTAGAAAAATGGAAAGAGCAAATGCATATGAAGTACAAGGTGGGTCACTTAACTGAGTGAAAATAGGCTATAATAGAGACAGATGGGGTCTATGTGTGGAGGTCTGTATTATAGTGCAGTGGGTCTAAAACTTGAATGAGCACCAGAATCACCTGGAAGCCTTGTTCAAATGTCGATTCCTGAACCCCCTCACAGAGTTTCTGTTTGTGTAGGTCTAAGTGTGGCCTGATAATTTACATTTCTAATATATTCCAAGGTGAGGTTGATGTTACTAGCCAGTAACTTTGAGAACCTCTATTACCCTGTCCAAGAAAGTGTACCATGAGGCACATGAGAATCATCTGAGGAGCCTTAAAAGCATTACCAATAGCTGGGCTCATACCAAATCTATTAAACAATTCTAGGTGACTTTTTTTTTCTTGAATTCCTCAGGTGATCCCAATGGGTAGCCAGACTGAAAACCACTACTCAGATCTTCTGATATTTAAGAAGTTAAAAATTTGGAATATATGTAAATTTTTCTTGTTTTGTTAACATTGCATCTTTGAAAGAAAGCAAGTTTGGCCAGTTGGCACTTCCAAGTTTGTCAACCCATCTACATGATGAAGTGTGACATCTAGCTTAGGCGGAAGAAAGACATATGACATCTAGCTGAAATGTAGGGCCAGAACATGGAAACTAAGCTTGCATTGGGCCACAGATGTCCTTTGTCTCACGTGTTTGGGGCAAGATCCTTTAAGGTAATTGTGGTTGACATCCATGGCTAAGAGTTTTTACAGTTTAAAGTCATCCCCTGTTTTTGGTTCAGAAGGAAGACATCCTTACAAAGGGAAATTTCCCTTATACTGGTAAATGTCTCTACCCCGTTTCCACAGTTCATCTGTGTCTGCTGTTTGTTTGTTTGTTTATTTGTTTTTAATAACCAATTTAAAATAATCAATATGCCAAAGAGGTATATTTTCAGGTGGTATATTTTGCTCCCCTCACCACTTCTCCCCATAGATTAGGCTGCTTTGCTTTGGCTTGACTTTGATGACTGACTGGTACCAAGTGAAGAGTGACAAACTAACCTTGAGAAGAGTGTGGAAAAAGTTAATTCCTAAGACCAGAAAAGCAACAATCACAACAAAAACTCATGTAATACTTATTGTGCCAGGCACTGGTTTATGTGCATTACATATATTAACTTATTTTATTCTCAAATCAAGCCTATGTGGGATGAGGAAACAGGCCAAGAGTGGTGACTTGCTCAATGTCACGAAGCTGTTAAGGCAGGGAGGGCTGTAGGGCTCAGGGGCAGGCCACGCCAAAATGGGCCACTTTGGTACGAACATTATTTGGGAATTGAAAGCAATCCAAACCCAGCAGATTCAGAAGAAACTCCTTACTTCCCCCTCAACTGCTTGCTTCACCAGGAAGAGAGCTGTTAACAGAGATTCTTCCTTACCTAAGAAACATATCTGCATAATAATACAACCTTTGTTTTCCAAACATCTTCCTGCTAATGGTTTTTCACCCCTTTGTACTTTCAGACCCCTAACCCTCTGCTTAGCTCATATAAGCATCATATTTCCTGACTGTCTTTGGGAATTTCTACCATCTGTGTGGATTCCCCATATGTATGCTATTAAATTTGATTTCCTCCTGTTAATCTATCCTACATCAATTTGATTCTTAGTCCAGCTAGAAGGACCTTGAGGGGGTAGAGAAAATTCTTCCTCTACAACAGGACTTGAACTCAAGTCTGTCTGATTCAAAGCAAAGGCTCTCAATCATTGTTCTACTGTATTATTTTTAAGAGAGGGAGAAAGAGAATCTTAAGCAGGCTCCATGCTAGTGCAGAGCCTGGCGTGGAGCGTGATCTCACATCCCTGAAATCATAACCTGGGCCGAAATCAAGAGTTGGGCACTTAACTGAATGAGTCGCCCAGGCATCCCCTACTGTATTCTTACTGTATATAAAGTACACATGCTTTCCTTGACACACAGCTTATAAAATAGAACAAACAGAGTAAAATCATCAAATTATCTTCTTCAATGAATTTATCTTGTCACACTCATAACATTCAACTATTAAAAAACTTATCACCCAGTGCAGTGAAAGAAAACATTGTGAAATGAAGTGATGGATCGGGAAGGCAGAGCTTACATTTAGGCCTGCTCTACACTGTCTGTAGTAGACTAAACAAATACTTGCATTTCTCTGGGTCTCCCTTTTCTCACCTCAAAATGATGGTGCTGAAGATTCTTTTAAACTCTAAAATCTACGAATTAAACTGTATTTCTAAGATAAAATGAAAAAAAAACACAAGGGTTATCTGGGGATTGTTTACTGCTTTGCTATTTCTTAGAAAATATGGTTGATAATTTTCTTTAATCTAAAGTTTTCACAGGAGAAGTTTCTGATTTCCTGGCATTTTAAAGATATTGTTTATTATATGGTGTGAAGACATTTATATTTTAATAGAGAGCAAGTTTTTAAAAATACATGTTAATTACATAATACATATTGCATTTCATAGAGCAATGGGTAAATTCATCTACTTTCCATGCAAGAGGGATTCTGTTTTGCATTTCAGACTCAAAGCTGGGAAAACAATTTCCCTCTTATTGTTAAAGACAAGGGACAGTTAAACAGGGAGGGTCAGGGTTGACACAGAATAACCTTCATTACTTGGTTGCATAGGTAACAAATGGCTTGATGTGACATTGTCCAGTTTATAAGATATTCAGGTTAACAGTAATTTGGGAATAGTTCTTTGTGCCTGCAAAGAAAAGAAAATCGTCACTTGGAGAAATATAAATGGAAACATAAATTACAGATTGAGTGTAGGAAAAAATTAGGGTTATTCTGTCACAGAATGTAACAGTACACTGCACTGTCTTATTAACAACGGTCTGGAAATTGGTTTCAGGGAGGAAAGTAAATATTCCTAAACATACTGTGAAATCTGAGTTCCTTGCAGCCTCTATTCTTAGGGTCTAACATAGTGCCTTGGACGTAGTAGTAAATCAAATGTTTGAGCAATGAATGAATTAGGACTACATTTAGCACTTTAATATTGATGATAAGAAAGTGGAATGCATACAGAGGAGGACAGCAGGATGAGAAGATGGAATTTTAAAATTAAATCCTAAGAGGTAAGGTTTAAAAATCTGGTAGTGTTAGATGAAATTTTCAAGGAAACTAGAAAGCTGTTTTTGTGTAGCCAAAAAATTATAATATATCAAAGAGTTGGAATTGTTTCATATGACTTTAAGGGATAGAACTAGAAAAAATTGGCAGAATCTTTTCTATAGGGGAAAAAGATCTTGGAGGAAAGAAAAGCCATCTAGGCTGTCCAAAGACAGCTCTGGGCTATTTGGGGAGGCTGTGAGTGCCTCATAGTTAGAGACCTGCTAAGAGAGTAGATAGAAATCAACAAGAGTGCTGTAGAGGGGTGTCGTTATTAAATAGTCTTGAATTTCTTGGTTTTTGAGCGCTTTTAAGGTCCATATGACTAGGAGTCAAGCACTTAAGTTTAGGGCCCAGTGCTATGAGTAATGAATAGTGTTGGGGAAAAGAATTCCTATCTCCTCAAAGGTCCTTCTAGCTGGACTAAAAGTCAAATTGATATGAGATAGGTTAATAGGAGAAAATCAAATTTCCATACATATGGGGAATCCACACAGACAAGGAAATTCCAAAAACAGACAAAATAAGGTATATATGTCATTCTGAACTAAGGAGAAGGGGTTAAGGGTCTGGGTTTTCAGAGAAAAGGAATGCTCTTCTCAGGGCCATAAGAAGAGCAGATGTTTGGTAATTAGATGTTTGCCCTACCATACAGATGGGTCACTAGGAGAAAATTTATCTCTGTTAGTAACCTTTATTCTGGAAAAGACCCTCCATTTAGATTCTTCCGTAGAGTTAAAGGAGGGACAAAAGTTTCTCTTGAGCCCACAGGGTCTCAAGTGGCTCCAGCTCAAAATAATCTACACACCAAAGTGGCACATTTTAGAGGGTGCTGTCCTGAACCCCTTCAATAGTAAGTGAAATCTTAATTGAAGAAACAAAACGATTCTGGTGAAGCATTGCCATAAGAACTATGTCAATTATAATGCAAAGGGTTAGCACCTTGTAGTGGTGGAGCGAGGTGAGAAAAACTGCTTAAATTACTTGATGAGGAGTATTAGGCATTCCTCTCCCTTCCTTTCATCACTGGCTCAGGAAGACAGTCTCTGAAATGGAGATTAGTGTGCAGCAGTTTGACTAGAGAGTGAAAGGGACATCAATACCTATCAAAGGGAAGCCAAGAAAGCTGGATTGAGCAGAGGAAGCCATTAGGTTGCAATGAAATTTTGATGGTAAGCCTTAAGTTTTGAAGCTCAAATAACAACTTTGAGCCCTTCTAAGTTGGGGTGAGGAGGATAGGCTTCTATACCTCTATGTTGATCAGTCATTGGTGACTGAAGAGGCTGTGACCTTGGGTGAGGAAACATTCTTCAGCTGACCTTTGGGGAACAGAGCATGAGGCATTTCTGCCAGCAGTGCTCCCAGAGGCTCAGGAGTGAGTCCTCCTTCTTGAAGAGGGGTTTGGCTTGCACATGACAGTGCCCAAAACAACTGTTTTTATATAACTAAAATCAGATGGGCAAATATAATTTATTCAATGAATGATTCTAAAATCAGTCTTTTCCAACCATTCATGTGGTCATAGCTGTCAGTGCTGTTTAGCTTTGTCCTAATGTTCATATTTAAGACAACCATTGGCCACATGACCCAGCTTCAAGATGGATACTCTAATGATGCTTATGATATAACATTTTTAACAAGGTTTAATAAGTCCATTACCAACTCCCTTTCTCTGTGTTGGTTTTCACTCTTGTATAAGTTCCTTAATCATAACACCTAAAAATACTTGGAATACGGGAAAATGTGACCAAACTGTAAGCCAGTCTGTAGTTAGAGTTCTACTGTTATTACAAACATATGTAATGTATGATAATGTTGGCTTTGTGCAGTCATTTCCCTCATTGCAGATCTTCCTTTAGCAAAAATATTTGATAGCACCATCGCTTCTCCCCAAAAGAACATTTGCCAAAAAAAAAAAAGAAGTAAAAACACACCAAGATTTGTGGAAGAAAAGTTATTTTTTTGAAGATTTTATTTATTTATTTGACAGAGAGAGAGAGCACAAGCAGGGGGAGCGGCAGGTAGAGGGAGAGAGAGAAGCAGGCTCCCCAAGGAGCAGGGAGCCTGATGCGGGGCTTGATCCCAGGACCCCAGGATTATGACCTGAGCCGAAGGCAGTTGCTTAACCAACTGAGCCACACAGGCGCCCCAGAAAAGTTATTTTTAATCAGAGATTCACTATTTCCTTTAATTATCATTTTTAGATTTGATTCTGGGTTCTCCCACTTATTAAATATAAAATATTGGGTAAATGTTTTGCCTTTTTGACTCTTAATTTCCTCCTCAGTAAATTGAATGTAACATTGATCTCACATGATTGTTGTGAAGAATAAACAAAAGTAAATTAGTAAATACCTATGAAGCATAATGCATAATCACATAGATGCCTGATTAATGTTACAGCGCCTGTCTCCATTGAAGAAACTGCATCCTGTGGATTGAGAAATGGCCTAATTAAGAGTTTGACAGTTTAGTAATATGCATCATAATGTTTGTAAATTACTTTGACACTTAGGGAGGAAGGTAGCTGTTTAAGGATATGCCACTCCCTTTTCTTGGCTTGGGTTTATCTTGCCCTGGTTCCTTAGGAAGTTCCCCAACCTTGGGCTCAGTTCCCCAAGATGAGGCTGAGCTCAGTCCATCACATGTCCACAGCCACCACAATAATCAGTGGAACTAGAGGTGCCATTGGAATAAATGGATCACAAACATCCAATCTATCCAGAGATACCACAATCACATTAATAGGGGACAGTTTAGTTTCCTCATAAAGCCTCTGGGTAGTCTTTCTATCTGTTGGGCCACAGAGACAGTTCTTGTCGTATTTGTAAATCAATTCTTTGGAACATAAAATTCTACGCTAATAGATACTATAAGTTTTGTAGATAAAGCTGTTCAAATGTTGTAAAACGAGAGCTTGGCTGGACCTATGATCTGGCCTTGCCCCTTTCAAGCTGGGTGGTGTTAGGTAAGTCACTTGACTGATTGAAAACTGTTTCATCATCATGAAAATGGCATAATGATACTTACCTTAAAATTACTTTGCAAATGAAATAAGATAAATATTTATATATGAAGAAATAAAATGAGATGAGCTTTGGCAAAATACAAGAGCTTAATAAATCTTGCTGGGGGATATTCTTATTAGATGTGGAGTTCTAACCATTTAGAAGGTATTCCCTTTTCAAAGGGTGATTCCTCTACTGATTTATGCAGATCTCCTCACTGACTACAAATGCAGTTTCCAAAAAAAAAAGAGTGGGAGGCACACTTTCAGCTCTGGCTCTGTCTTCCTGGGAAAGTTGTGCTTTGAAGAAGAAGGGTGAGTGACAGCCTTTTCTTGCTAAAAGGGTAAAAACATTCTGTGTGGAACCTTCTTCTACAGAACTTTCGACCTTGATTAAGGATTGGCACATCATCTCCTGAGAAGTTATGCTAGAGGAAGAATATGGACAAAGACGCTTTTATCATGGCCCTTCCAGGACCAGTGCCGAACACACAGCTCTGACAAGAGCAGTTGTCAGAGCAGACAGGTCATTCATTTCCATTTTTCTTTATATTACACATCATTGATGGCCAGCCATCTTATTATCCCTACCAAAGCACAAGGACTGGCTTTTGAAATCATTAATAGAAATTGCCAAGTTATCTTTTATTTTCTTTTTCTTTTCTTCTTTTTTTTTTTCCTGAAAGTCCCCATCTATGTGAATTTTTGTGTTGAAGAAAATATGAAAGGAGAGATTATCAGTCTATAGGATGTCACAAAAGGAGGCACATTATTTATGACTTTTAAATGACAAGTCCTGAAACTGCTTTGAGTCCAGGCAGGATAAAAGGGTGGCATTAAATGCAACCTTTGATTTTAATGGTCTCAAGCAGAAACCTTCATTTTGGCTGCGTAAATTGTACTGTAAATTATTGACCCAGTTCCCTGTCTTTTTCAAGCAGTGAGGGAGAAGAGACGGGCAGACAGCAGCACAAACTATTTTTTTGTCACCTACAGTCTTCAAAATAACAAGTTGTTTGAACTTAACCATTATTCTCCCTACACCACTTTTACATAACACATTTAAATGCAATTTTCCTGAAAGCCACTGGCTGAGCTAAATCGAGCCTTGTCATTTTATGGCAAATCCCTTCCCTCCTGCAGCCCTCAGTTTCCACATCTGTAAAATGACAGTTTCCACTCAGTCTACAAGACCAGTGTGTCTGTTTCTGTCTCTCCATCTTATGACCATATAACCTTCCTGTTTTTATTGCCTATGAAAGAATAACTGTTGATCATGACAACAGCCCAGCAACTTACAGCCAAATAGGTGATGCGAGGAGCATCAACTTATCTAAGATCTCAGTATTTAAAGGTAGGCCCTGCTGTGCAAGTCTGTATAAGTGACAGTGTTACAACAGGAAGAAGATGCATTTACAAAATAAGGCAGGCAACACAGAACTTCAATTGCAAATACATGTTGCTCAAGTTGCACAATGGCCTATTTGGGGGAACATCGTAGGCTGTTTAATGTTCCTGTGTATAACGTGGGAGACTTCACTTTGTAGCAAGAGTCTAAACTTTTGTGTTTTCCTCTTTCTTTTAAAATATGCAGCTATGTAGAGTTTATTATGTTCTTTGGAAGGAAAAGAGATTTTGAGTTGTGCCTTTTTTTAAGCATTTAGAAATTACCATGCAGCAGATCGCATACTTTCTTTAGAATTTCTTTGTGAAATAGATTTTGTGGCATCACTAACTCAGCTGGCATTGATTTTGCATGTCCAGAATTGATCTTTCGTCCAAACGACACTCGATCCACTGTCTTCTCCTTTCCAGTTAATGGTAACTCTGCCCTTCCAGTTGGTTAAAAAACAAACCAGAATAAGAGTCCTGAAATCATCCTTAGCACCTCTCTTTTTTCATGGCTCACATATAATCTGTTGGGAGATCCTCATGGCTCTATTTGTTCAAACATAAGCATAATCTTATGACTTCTCACTTTGTCCACATTTCCACTATGATCCAAACCATCAACACTTCTCCTCTGGAGTTGACTAACCTGCTAACTGATCTTCCAGCTTCTACCATTGCCCTGTGGAACCTAATCCAAACAGCAGCCAGAGTATCCTTTCAAAATATATGAGACATCATGGCATCCCTCTGCTTTAAACTCTATAATGTCTCCCCTCTTCACTAAAAAGCAAACATCTTTGCAGTGGCCTTGAAAGGATATGATGCCTCACTATGTTTTTGACTTTATCTCTTTATTGTTTTCCTCTTTGTTTATTTCTCTCCAGCCACCCTGGCCTCATCTCTAGGCTTTGGTCTCATCTATCTTTTTTTTTTTTAAAGATTTTATTTATTTATTAGAGAGAATGAGAGATAGAGAGGACGAGAGGGAAGAGGGTCAGAGGGAGAAGCAGACTCCCCGCCGAGCAGGGAACCCGATGTGGGACTCCATCCTGGGACTCCAGGATCATGACCTGAGCCGAAGGCAGTCGCTTAACCAACTGAGCCACCCAGGCGCCCCAAGGTCTCATCTATCTTGATGAACCTGTGAATCTGCTAAAACTATAGCACCCAACCCCAACATATCCCAACCTTACAGCCAATTACATTTGTAATAGCTCTTACTTATTTTAATATAATAATATTTATTACATTTATTGGCTCCCTTCTACTCTCTGCCAGAATAGAAACTCCATGAGGACAGGTATTTTTATCTCTGCGTTGCTGTACTCTGATATGTAGAACAGTGCTTGGCTCAGAAGCATTGACTAAGCGGTTGTTTGGTTAATTCTATAATAGATACCAAAGTCAAGCGGAAGTGCTGCAATTGTCTTTTGTGTTCAATTTAATAAAGTCCTAGGTGGCTATGCAACTGTCCATTCTTCCATCTGTTTTCTGTGATTATAGTGTTGACTTTACCAGAATTTTATTAACAAGTTAATAATATTAACTTATTGATAAGTTAATATTAATAAGCTCTAAGAAGAGCTGTCTTAGAGCTGTCTCTAAAGCCTCTTGTATTACCAGGTATTTCTATTCTGATATGTGGGAGCATGAACTACTCCCAGCTCCGCACCAAGACTAATTTCTAGTGGTTCTTTTCCTCACCTTGGGTAGTTTCCTCTCATACATATCAGTACCCATCCAAATACTTAGGGGGCTGTGCAGAAATGCAGAGTTTTCCTCTTTCTCTCTGGTACTCTGCCCTGTAGTTATAGACACCTTGGTTCCCTGAACTCCTAGTCTGTTTCCTCAACTCAGTGAGTTTTTGGGCTGTCTGGGTTCTTCCTTTTTGTGCTGCTGCCTAGAAACTTCTTACTGGAGTAACGGTAATGCCCACCATATTTGTTTCCCTTCTCTCAAGGATGGCAGTTGTTCACTGCCTGTTTCTCAATGTCTGAAACCATTGTCTGGTTTTTGGTGTTTAAAACGGTGGAAAGGTAAATCTAATCTCTGTTACTCCAACATGGCCAAAACAGAGGCCCCATGGAAAATTACTGAAGCCACTTCTTGAAGTTATTTTCTTTAAACATAGAAGCATATAAGTGAATCAGGTAATTAATGGAATATAACAATATGACTAATTTTCACATGTACCGAACCTATAAATTATCAGCAGAAAAGCAATAAATTATAAGTCAAACTGTTTGATTTCTAACTTCATCATTTGCAATGGTTTGACTTTGAGCAGGTCACTTTGAATTTTAATTTCAATTTCATCATCTGTTTACATGGGGAATACAAGTCCTGCTGATTTGTCACAAGTTACATCAAGGGTTAAATATGGTCATGTATAGAAAAATTCCTATCTCTAAAATTCTGTACTTATAAAAGGGGATATTCTTATTCTCATTACCATTATCTGTTAAACTAGAAAATTCAGGATAATAGAACATTTCTTCTTAATTCATTTTATGCATGCTTATCCTGATAAGTTATATAGACAGGAATACATTCTATTGTAATATAACGTGCGTCAATTAGGATTAATTTTAGCCTTGATATAATAACAAAAATTCATAATACTAGTGGTTTAAACAAGATAGAAGTTTATTTCTATTACATAAAAGAGGTCCAAAGGTATACAATTTTAACTGGCATAGGATTTTCAGAGGACATTGTAGACGCAGGTTTCTATTTTCCTGTTTTCCACCTCCAGTGATAGCGTTCATCACCTCTGATTCAAGGTGGTTACTGGAATTCTAGCCATTGCATCTACATTTCCATAATGGCAACAGGAAGAAGCAGAGGCTAACAAAATGTTTTCCTACAAGCCAAATTAGCTTATTTTAATCAGCTTTTTTGAGCATCCCATAACATACTTCTATTTACATTCTATTAGCTTGAATTTGGACAGATGACCACATATGGCTACAAGGAAGGTTGGTAAAGGATGATTTTAATTTTTTTCTATAAAGTTCTTATATAACAATATGTATTTTGTTATCAGAGAAGAGAATAAAAGTACATGTTGATAAACAACTTTCAGTTTCTGCCAAATTACTTTTATTTACCAACAAGGAATCTCTGAACTAGTTCAACATGAGGTTCTTTACAAGGCATACTGTATACTGATACTTGATATAAGTGCAACAAGACACTCACAGACAAATAGCCATCAGGATAATTCAAAGAATATTCTGAGGGCATTCCTCAAAGAGATTTCCCAACAATGTTTTGAGTGTCATAGTTGAAATTTATGGGATGCATTCTATAGATTATCATGACACACATTGTCCTCATCTTAGGAAATAACTATTTCTATAAATTATATCTAAACTGTTTTCTAAATCAAATTCTTCTTTTCACTGATACACAGTAACTTCAGAACTATTTCATTTTAATTCCAAGATGATTTTTAGTGAGACTCTTGAAACTGTATCTTTAAGGTTATCTTGACTTTCTCCACCTCTATGTAGTAGCTAATGATCAGTATGGTGATGCCAAAATGCACTAAGACGTTTGCTATTTAAAGGAACTCTGAGATCCTGAAATGAATCCTTTCATAACGCAAGGAATGTGTTAGCAGTGGAAATAATTACCCTGTAATTGATCTGGCCCTAAGTGGGATTTTCCTGTGTTTAGCTATGTGAGTGTGGTTTTCACTGGATGTCCCATAGGCACCTCAACTTCAGCATGTCTAAAATGGTGGCAGGGAGCCCAGGTAGGAGGCTGTTGCTATAAGTTTTGACAGTGGTTTCTCTCCACTCCAATTCATCAGCTACTCTGATGCCAGAGAAATATTTCCTAAAAAACAAATGTACTCATTTCACTGCCCTGCTAAAAGCCTCTGCTGCATCCCGTTGCCTGCTGGATAAATGCCAAGCACTTTAGCAGAGCATTGATGGTCCTTGACATTTTGGCCCCAACTGCTTTTCCAGCAACATCTCCTGCCATTCCCTCCACATACCATATGCGTCAGCCACACTTCACTTCCTACTCTCCAAATATACCAAACATTTCATACTTCTCTTCATTTGCCTTTGGCTATGCCTGAATTGCTCTACGTCCAACACCTTTTCTACCTGAAGAATTTCTCTTTATGCAAGCCTCAGCTCAACTCTCTCTGTTCCAACTTCCCAAAGAAAGTCAATCATCTCTCTCTTTATTTCCATAGCAATCTGCTCCTACTTACATTTTATTGTAATTATCATTATATGTCTGTCTCCACAATTAGACTGTAAGTTTAGGGGCCATAACATAAAAAATTTTTCTGTATGGGGGGGTGGGTAACATCTGGGTGTTTACTAAATCCCAGATACTAGGCACTTTACAAATAATAGATCATTAAATCTGCTAATATAATTATAAGGTATTATAATTATAAAGTGTTATTTCTACTTCTCTGATGAATAAAGGGTTGCTCTAAGATATTAAGAAGCATTCCCATGGTCAATGAAGTTTATAGCCATGGATTTAAATCCATGTATGATGCAAAGGTCTAGATATTTTTTAATTCCTTAATATAACATCCTCCATCCTCAGAATTTAGCACCATGATTGATATCTAATACATGAAAAATGTATGAAATTGGGTTTAGGCTGTCTCCAAAAATCATATTCACCCTCAGAGGATAAGGTTTCCCACCACTGAGGTTACTTAAAGGATGTTCCAGAGTCAGTTTCCAGAGGGGCTTTCCAAGAGTGTTAAGAGCCAGGGCAGAGCTTTAGAGGTAGATGCAGCTGCTGTTTCAATTAAATATGAAACTATTCTTCATTTTCCTCAACAAGTGTTTGTTTCAACAGCAGCAAAGCAGTTTTTTCCAAATGAAAAATAAAACTTAAACATGGGCTCCCCATCCTCTACCCTGTCTCATTAAAATTTTATTTTTCCTTTTGGTAAAGTGTACAGTAAAAGATTAGTGATATTTGATAACGATTTGTGGTATGTTTTGGAAACATTTGTTTATTAGTGCCGGTTAAGGCGGAGTACTGTCAAAAATGGGCGAAAAGACATAAAGAAGTGCATCCATACTTTTTACATAATTGAGTAGTTATAACTTGATGGATATAAACATGAAATTTATGTTTTGTTTTGCTTTGTTCTTCCCATCACTGCTTTTAAATTTACTTTGTTAAATCCCACTTCCCTACTTCTTAATGCCATGCAGGGTAGAATCTGTGATTTTTCCAACCACTTGGTTTACTTTAGAATAAGCCTCTAATCTCATGTCTGGTTTCAGTTTATGGCCCTCCTCCTTTGGAAACTAAAACTAAGTTCCTTAACTTGTGGAGTGGTGGAAAAGAGGGTTTCCTATGGTAACTTCTCATACCTATTCTGGGGCCAGAGCCTCTGGTTTTTCAGGGAATGGGAAAAGGATAGGGAAGGCAAAGATCTCCTTAAGACTAAATACATGTAGATCATGGAGTGGTGTCCATGGCATTGCTTTGAACTAGCCTGGTTCTGTCTGCTGAAAGGACTACAGCTGGGGCATGGTCTCCATATAAGCCCTATCATGGTTTCCTTGGTGTAATGTTCAATTTCCTGGAATGCTGTACTGCTGAGGACTCTCTCAGAGAGATAGCTATGTCTCTGATTGACCCCATCAATGGTACACGATAGTAACAACTTCTCTGGGTGATGCATTCAATTCTTTGCCCACAGCCAGCTGGGCCTTTAGGATGTAAAACCAGGGAGATTCCAGGGTCTCTTTCTCTGTCCTCTAAGGGATCTAGAGCCTGGCATGGAGTGGTGTCACTTCCATCTTCTTCCCTTGCACACCACACCACTGCAAGGCCTCCTCAATGATCTATTTTAGCAGACTATCTGATTTTCAAGTCTCTAAATTAGAAATGAGCATCATTTTCTATATTCTCATAGACCTAAACTTCAGGTGACACAAATCACATTCTGCTGAGGTCTCTTTAATCCCTCCCTGCTATTAGGACAGAAATACTTATTTGCGCAATTTAGCAGGCATCCAGTCAGAAAATAAGATGGCAGTCTCTCCTTGGCAGGAACTCAAATTTTAGTAATGATAACTTGGACTCTTCCTCATTTGGCTTTGGGAGAGATATTCTTCTTCTCCTAACCCACAAGATGGGAAGGGAATTAATGATTGTCTTCATGAATGAACCCTTCATTCCTCAAAGGCCTATGTCTAAGAAAACCTTCTCTTATCACTAATTCTTTTCTTTTATTAAAAGGGAGGAAGGGGTGAGGTGATGATTGGTGGTAGTAATTGGTGGTAATTCTTTTCTCTTTCTCAGTAAGCACTATAAAGGGTGTATGTATGTATCATTGCACTATCGTACAAAGTATTTGCACCGCCCTAAAAATCCTCTGTGCTCTCCCTGTTCATTTCTCCCCACTCTCAATCCCTGGCAACCACTGGTCTTTCTACTGTCTCCATAGTTTTGCCTTTTCCAGAATGTTATGTACTTGGAACCATATAGTATGTAGCCTTTTCAAATTGGTTTCTTTCACTTGGTAATATACAGTTAAGGCTCCTCTATTTCTTTTCATGGCTTGATGGCTCATTTAATTTTGGTCCTAAATAATATTTCATTGTTTGGATGTACCACAGTTTATTTATCCATTCACCTCCTGAAGGGCATCTTGATCGCTCCCAATTTTGGCAATTATGAATAAAGCTGCTATAAACATCCAAGTACAAGATTTTTTTGTGGACATAACTTTCCAACTTCTTTGGGTAAATACCAAGGAGTATGATTGTTGGGTTGTATGCAAAGGGTATACTTAGTTTAGTTAGAAATCACCCAACTATCCTCCAAAGTGGCTGTTCCACCTGCAATATATGAAAATTCCTGTTGCTCTACATCCTTGTCAGCATTTGGTGTTGTCAGTGTTCCAGGTTTTGGCCATTCCAGTGTTCCTGGTTGTGTAGTGGCATCTTATGGTGTTTTAATTTATATTTCCCTGATGACATATGATGTGGAGCATCTTTTATATGCTTATTTGCCATGTATATATCTTGTCTGGTGAGTTATCTGTTAAGGTCTTTGGCCCATTTTTAAATCAGTTGTTGAATTTTAAGAATTCTTTGTTTACTTTGGATCATGGTCCTTTATAAGATAATGTCTTCTGCGCAATATTTTTTTTCCCAGTTTGTGGCTTGTCTTCTCATTCTCTAGACATCGTCTTGCACAGACCAGAGTTTTTAATTTTAATGAAGTCCAGCTTATCCATTATTTCTTCATGGATCATGCCTTTGTTGTTTGTTATGCTAAAAAGTCAGTGCCATAACCAAGGTCATTTAGATTTTCTCCTATGGTATCTTCTAGAGTTTTTAATTGTGTATTTTACTTTTAGATCTGTGATACATTTTGAGTCAATCTTTATGAAGAATGTAAGCTCTGTTTCTAGACTCAGCTTTTTGCATGTGGTTGGCCAATTGTTCCAGCACCATTTGTTGAAGAGCCTGTCTTTGCTCCACTCTATTACTTTTGTTCCTTTGTCAAAGATTAGTTGACTGTGTATGTGGGGTTCTATTTCTGGGCTCTCTGTCCAGTTTCATTGATCTAGTTGTCTATTCTTTCACCAGTACCACACTTGCTTGATTACTGTAGCTTTACAGTAAGTCTTGAAGTTGGGTAGTGTCAGCCTATCAACTTTGTTCTTCAATATTAGCAAGTATCTTTTTGCTCAAAGAAGATGAGCAAGAAGTTGGCTGATCTGGGTCTTTTACCTCTCCATATAAACTTTAGAATCATCTTATCAATATCCATTAAATACCTTGCTGGGGTTTTGATTGGGATTGCATTGAATCTATACATTAATTTGGAAAGAACTAACGACAGTATTGAGTTTCCTCTATGAACATGGAATATCTGTTCATTTATTTAGTCTGTCTTTGATTTTGTCCATCAGTTTTATAGCTTTCCTCATGTAGATCTTGTATATATTTTGTTAGATTTATACCTAAGCATTTCATGGGGGGGCTAATATAAATAGTATTGTTTTTTAAAAATTTTCCCTCACAGACATTTAATCCAAACATAATAACTTTATCACTTCCATTTCTACTTTTTTCACATTCATATGCCCACTTTTTGTTTCTGGTTTTTTTTTGAACAGGCCTATAAATTTGCTGTTCATAAGTATAGTTTTACTATGATGACTGCACTTTAAAGTGATGTGTAAACTATAATCATTCCTATGCGTATTCACTGTTTATTTTTGGTTTCTTTTTGTCTTATAGTCTCTACTCATTTCCTAAGTTACTTAGATAAATATTTCCCACCACTCTCTTCAGTGAAATGATGTCATACATCTGTAATACAGTTAGATTCTTTTAAAAGTTGTTTTTATTAAGTTTATATCCCCTTGACCCCTTTCGTCCACCCCCCACACCCCATCTCTGGCAACAACCAATCTGTTCTCTGTGTCTATGAGCTTGTTTGGTTTTTTTGTTTGTTTGTTTGTCTGTTTTGGTTTTGTTTTGCTTTTTAGATTCCATATATAATAAGAGAGAGAAGATAGTATTTGTTGTTCTCTGACTTATTTCAATTAGCATAATGCCCTTGAGGTCCATCTATTTTATCACCGTTGGCAAGATTTCATTTTTTATGGATGAATAATATTCCATTGTATATATACCTCAATTTCTTTATCCGTTTATCCATCTATTGTAATTGTATTACAATTGTAATTGGCTGTTGTAAATACTGCTGCAGTGAACATGGAGGTGCATATATCTCCTCAAGTTAGTGTTTTCATTTTCTTCAGCTAAATACCAAAAGTGGGATTTGCTAGATCATATAGTAGTTCTATTTTTAATTTTTTGAGGAACCTTAAAATTGTTTTCCATTGTGGCTGCACCAATTTACATTTCTATCAACAGTACACAAGGGTTTCCTTTTCTCCACATCATTACCAATGGTTGTTATTTCTTTTTTAATAAGAGACTTTCTTTTTTTTTTTGAGTTTTAAAATGAGTTTATTCAAGAATGTTCTTAGGAAGGCAACAATGTTTGTTATTAAAAAAACTTATGTTTCTTCATGCTGAAAAGGTAATATAAGAGGCTAGAGTTATAAGCTTCTTTCTATTGGAATTCTGATAGTATATATAACACAGTGTCGTCATTTCTGCAATGCCAGAATAAATTAAAAAAAAAGTCTCTTCTATGCTTCTCTTCAAAAAAGCGATGAATAATAACAGAAGATGGCATAAAAAAGCCATTTTTTTCAATTCATTCTGTAGTATTGGAGCCAATATTTTTACCATCACAGGCTACAATTTTCACTTTATCCACTTTAATAAGTTCTGTCACCTCTCTGAATTCAACATCCCATTCAATACAAAAATCCACACATTATCGCAGAATCTGTATGTATTTAGAGAGCCCCTGAAATTGACTCTGTTCCTGACCCTCTGTGCCAATGCTGAATTTATAGCTTTATCAAACTGAAGTAGAACTTGAAGGGCAAGTTGGGGGGTGATCTGTTGAGACTGTATGAGCTCATCAAGGCTCTCCTGGAGACTGTTTCCCAAAGTGGTGTTTCTGTATAACTGATATGCCATGGCTTAGGAGGAAGAAATTGTTTTTCTTATTCAGGCTTGCATTGATGTTCTGTGGGGAAGGCGCTTCCCACCGCGGAGCGGACCAATAAGAAACTTTCTAATAAGTATGAGGTGTTATCATTGTGCTTTTGATTAGCTTCCACCTAATGATTAATGATGTTGAGCATCTTTTTATGTATTTGTTGGCCATCTATATGTCTTTTTTAAAAAAATATCTATTCAGATCTTCTGCCCATTTTTAAATTAGATTGTTTGTTCTTTTGATCTTGAGTTACATGAGTTATTTATGTATTTTAGCCCCTTATCAGATATGTGATTTGCAAATATTTTTCTCATTTATTAGGTTAAATTTTGTTTTATTGATTATTTCCTTTGCTGTGAAGAAACTTTTTGGTATGATGTAGTTCCAATTATTTATTTGGATTTTCTTGCTTTTCCTTTTGATTCAAAAAATCATTGTCAAGGCCTATGTCAGGGGGTATACCATCTATGTTTTCTTCTAGGAGTTTTATGGTTTCAGGTCTTACATTCAAATCTTTAATCCATTTTGAGTTAATTTTTGTATTTGGTATAAGATAGTGGTCAAGTTTCATTCTTTTGCAGGTGGCTATCCAATTTTCCCAACACCATGATTGAAGAGACTGTCTTTTTTCCGTTGTATATTCTTGGCTCTATTGTAAATTAAATGACCATATATATTGATTGGTTTACTTCTGGGCTGTCTGTTCTCTTCCATTGATCTCTCTATGTATTTGTTTTTAATGCCAATATCATGCTATTTTAATTACTATATCTTTGTAATATAGTTTGAAAACAGGGAGCATGATGCCTCCAGGTTTGTTCTTCCTTCTCAAGATTGCTTTTTCTTTTCAGGGATTTTTGTTGTTGTTTGTTTGTTTGTTTTTGTAATTCCATACAGATTTTATGATTATTTGTTCTATTTCTTGGAAAAATACCACTGGAATTTTGATAGGAATTGTGCTGAATCTGTAGATTGCTTTGAGTAGTATGGACATTTAACAATATTATTTTCTCTAATCCATGAGTACAGAATATCTTTCCATTTATTTATTTCTTCTTCAGTTTCTTTTGTAATGTCTTACAGTTTTCCAAGTACAGTCCTTTCACCTGCTTGGTTAAATTTATTTCTAGGTGTTTTATTCTTTTTGATATAATTATAGATGAGATTATTTTATTTCTCTTTGTCAAGGTTCATAATTAGTGTATAAAAACACAACATATTTTCATGTATTGACTTTGTATCTTGAGACTTTACTGAGTTTACTATGCTCAGCTTTTTTATGCGGTCTTTAGGGTTTTCTATATATAATATCATGTAATCTGCAAATAGTGAAAATTTTACTTCTTTCTTTCAAATTTGGATACTTTTTTTTTCTTGACTAATTTCTCCAACTAAGATTTCCAATACTATGTTGAATAGAAGTAGTGAGAGTGGTCATCCTTGTCTTATTCCTGATCTTAGAGGAAAGGCTTTCAGCTTTTCATCATTGAGTATGATGTTAGCTATGAGCTTGTCACATATAACCTTTTTTATCTTGAGATATATTCCTTCTCTACCCACTTTTTTTTATAAATGGATGTTGAATTTTGTTAAATACTTTTTCCATATCTGTTGAGATGATCATATGATTTTTAATCTTCATTTTATTATTGTAGTGTATCATCACAGTGACTAAATTACAGATGTTGAACGATCCTTGCATCCCTAGAATAAATCCACTTGATCATGATGTATTTTATGTAATAATGTATTTTAAATTCAGTTTGCTAATAGTCTGTTGAAGATTTGTACATCTACTTCATTGGATTTTAATGTTCTTTTCTTGTGGTATCCTTGTCTGGTATTGGTATCAGAGTATTGCTGACCTTATAACATGAATTTGGAAGAATTCTCTCCTATTTTTTGGAAGAGTTTGGAAGTATTAGTATTAATTTTTCTTTAAATGTTTGGTAGAAGTCACTAATGAAGCTATCTGGCCCTGAACTTGTGTTTGTTGGGAGGTTTTTGATTACTGATTCAATCTCCTTACTAGTAATTGGTCTTTTCCAGTTTTCTATTTCATTATGATTCAGTTGTGGTAGGTTGTATGCTCCTAGGAATTTATCCACTTTTTCTTGACTGTCTGATTCATTGGCGTATAATTGTTCACAATAGTCTCTTACAGTCCTTTGTATTTCTGTGGTATCAGTTGTAACATCTCTTTAATATTTTCTTTTATTTAGTTAAATCCTCTTTTTCTCTTGGTGGTCTAGGTAAAAGCTTATCAATTTTGTTTATCTTTTTAAAGAACCAACTCCGTTCCATTGATCTTCTTTATTGTCTTTTTAGACTCTATTTCATCTATTTCTGCTCTAATCTTTGTTATTAACTTTTTTCTACTAGCTTTGAGCTCCATTTGTTCTTTTTCTAGTTCCTTGAGATGTAAAGTTAAGTTATTCGGAATTTATCTTCTTTTTTTTTAAGATTTTATTTATTTATTTGACAGAGAGAGAGAGAGAGAGACAGTGAGAGAGGGATCACAAGCAGGGGGAGTGGGAGATGGAGAAGCAGGCTTCCCGCTGAGCAGGGATCCTGATGCGGGGCTTGATCCCAGGACCCTGGGATCATGACCTGAGCCGAAGGCGGACACTTAAGGACTGAGCCACCCAGGCACCCCTGGAACTTATCTTATTTCTTGAGATAGACATTTATCACTATGACCTTTCCTCTTAGAACTGCTTTTGCTGCACCCCACAAATTTTGGCATACTATAGTTCCATTTTTATTTGTCTCAAGGTATATTTTTTAATTTCTCTTTTGATTTCTTCTTGGCCCATTGGTTGTTCATTAGTGTGGTGTTCAATTACCATATATTTGTAAATTTTCCAGTTTTCTTTGTTTAATTGATTTCTAGTTTCATACCATTGTGGTAAAAAATGATGAGTGATATGATTTCAATCCTCTTAAACTTATTAAGACTTGTTTTGTGGCCTAACATATGATATATCCTGGAAAATGTTCCACATTCTCTTAAAAGAATGTATATTCTATTGCTTTTGGATGCAATGCTCTGTATGTATCTGTTAAGTCATCTGATCTAACATGTTGTTTAATGCTAATGTTTCCTTAATTGATTTTCTGCCTGGATGATTTATTCATTGATGTAGGTAGGATATTAAAATCTCCTACTATTATTGTATTGCTGTCTATTTCTCCCTTTAAGGCTGTTAATATTTACTTTATATATGTAGGTGCTTCTATGTTGGGAACATAAATATTTATAAATGTTATATCCTCTTGTTGCTTGGCCCCTTTGTTATGTAATGCCCATCTTTGTCTCTTATTATGGTCTCTGTTTTATGGTCTGTTTTATCTGACATAAGTATAGTTACTCTAGCCTTCTTTTGGTTTCCTCTTGTATGGAATATCTTTTCTATCCCTTCACTTTTTATGTGTACTTACATTTAAAGTGAGTCTCTTGCAGGCAGCATATAGGGTGGTCTTATTTTTATTTATTCATTTAAACACTCTATGACTTTTGGTTAGAGAAATTATATTTACATTTAAGGTAATTATCAATAAGTGTGTACTTATTGCCACTTTGGTAATTGTTTACTGACTGTTTCTGTTGTTCTATGTTCCTTTCTTTTTCTCTTGTTCTCTTCCTTTGTGATTTGATGACTTTCTTTAGTGGTATGCTTACATTCCTATTTCTTTCTTTTTTGTGTATTTAATGTAGATTTTTGTTTTGTGGTTACCATGACACTTACATATACCAACTTATAACAGTCTATTTTAAGTTGATAACAACTGAAGCTTGATTCCATTGTTACTCTCCTCTCCATGTTTTGTGTTTTTGATATCACATTTTACTTGTGTATTCCTTAACTAATTATTGTAATCATAGATATTTTTACTAAATTTGTCTTTTAAAACTCATACTAGCTTTTTTTAAAACTTTTTTTTAAGATTTTATTTATTCATTTGAGACACAGAGGTACAGAGAGAGAGAGAGAGAACATGAGCAGGGGGAGAGGCAGAGGGAGAAGGAGAAGCAGGCTCCCCACTGAGCCAGGAGCCCTATGTGGGGCTCGATCCCAGGACCCTGGGATCATGACCTGAGCAGAAGGCAGATGCTTAACCATCTGAACCACCCAGGCACCTCGAAACTCATACTAGCTATATAAATGATTATTCCACTACGTTTACTATATATTTGTCTTTCCAGTGAGGTTTATTCTTTCATATGTTTTCTTGTTAGCAACTAATGTCCTTTTTTTTGACTTAAAGAAGTCCCTTTAACATTTTTTGTAAGGCCAATTTAGTGGTAATGTATTTTTAGTTTAAAATTATACTTATTCATTGCTGGTAAATAGGAAAGCAATAGGTTTTTTGTATTTTTTATTAAAGATTTTATTTATTTATTTGAGAGAGAGCATGAGTGGGGGAAGGGGCAGAGGGAGGGAATGAGGGAAAAGCAGACTCCCCACTGAGCAGGAGCCCAACACGGGGCTCCATCCCAGGACCCTGAGATCATGACCTGAGCAGACGCTTTACCAACTGAGCCACCCAGGTGCTCCTCTTTTGGATTTTCTACATAGACAATCAGGTCATCTGAGAAAAAGATAGTTTTATTTCTTCCTTCCCATTCTGTATACATTTTCTTTCCTTTTCCTGTCTTACTGTATTAGCTAGTACTTCCAGTAGGATGTCAAAAAGGAGTAGTGAGAAGAGACATCCTTGCCCTTTCTTAGTGAGAAAGCTTTGAGTTTCTTACTGTTAAGTATGACGTTAGCTGTGGAGTTCTTGTAGATATTTTTTTTTTATCTAAACAGAAATTTCAAGTTTTAAAAATTTTGGACAATTATGTTAGCTTCAATTACTTGGATATTTGCTATCGTGTAGAGAAAGCACCCATGACTTTCCAAACCCTGTCATCAAAACTCTATTTAGGTCTTTCTTCTGTTTCTTTCATTAGAGCCACAGAGCCAATCTCTGTTCTTGTGAACAAAGCTATCTTGTCAAACCCTATGTACCTTCTCTTGTGATTTGTTCTATCTTACATCCTCTTTATATCTGATCTTTTGTGTGTGTGTATCTTACATTTCTTTCAAGGACTCAGCTCAAATGCCACTGCACTTGAGACATTCTCAAATATCCTGAAATAGTTATGAATTGATCTGTCTTAAGTTACTACATACTTAACAGTTTATTAGTGGCTACAGTTTACAAGAAATAATTTTATTCATTTAGGGGAATGTAGAGTTAATTAAAACATGGCTCGTGTTTTCATGGCTTCTGGTATGTTTAAAAATGTCCTGCATATGCTGAGCATTGTGTGGGGGTTTTGTTTGTTGTGCGTTTATTTTTTAGAATTTATTTTATTGGTCTATAAAATAAAGGATAATTGAATGCTCAAACCAATTTTATACCAATTATTATATGAGGATTTACAGAGACTCATGCTATATGACATGAAGGTATAGACATTAAAAATGTTCAAAATTCATTTGAATTTGTTAATTATAAAATTTCTAATGGGAGCAGGTTTTGTGAGGTGATATATTGACTTTACCTCTAATTTTACCAATATGTACTAGAAACCCAAGGGCCAATACAGAGAACCCTCAGTAATAAAGCTCTTTATGCTTCCACATAGGAAACATCTTTGATTTATCTACTTTTATCATCTAAATAAAATAAATGAAGAAATTTGACAGCACAGATAATTCAAAGCCAATGTGATTATTGACATTTAAGGAATATCCATATGTAAGAGGTTATTAGAAATAGAATTTTTAAAAGAATGTATTTTTAATAACCATCATTAGATTTATTCTTGGCACATAGAAGAAAATAATACCTTTCCAGAGATTCTAAGTGTATATTTCATATCTAAAAGTCAATGTACATGAACATGAGGCTATTATTAAAGAAAGTCATTAATTATTGTTCTGCTTGTTCTTCTATTGTGAAGAATATTCATTCATTTGCTCTCTCTGACTGACAGGCAGTAATGACTCCAGTAAGTTAATGAGACAAGTTAAATAAATATGATTTTGAGTTAATATTAGTGTAAACATGATTTTAATGAGTTTTTATGCTAATAGAGTTTCCCTATTGATGGGTCAATGTTGGTGTTATGCATAGAGGGATGAATATAACACTGAGTTCCAGACCCAACTCTGCAGCTTACCAGATCTGTGGCCAGAGTTGAGTTATATCAGCTCTCTAATTAGACCTTAGTCTCTGTGCTTCCACCATGATGTTGTGGTGAGGATCAAATGAAGTAACAGACATTGGCATTGCATTTTTGAAAGAGAAAAGTGTTATTTAAATTCACGAATATAAAATTTATAAATCTGTAGAGTAGGTTTATTTTGATGACTCACATTTTCTTTTTTAGCTTTGTTTTTGCTCCCTTTCATCCTATCTCCATTCCAGTTGTTGTTTTTCCATTTCCATTCACCCAATCGTACAGCAGATATTATTGGCCATCTGTTACATGTCAAACCCTACAGTAAGCTCTGCATAGTTCCTTGAGACCTACTGGCTCTTTATTTCATTCCTTAAGGACTCAAGTGTTAACTAGCTACCTTGGTAAATAAATATATACTGACCGCCTTTATTCACAATTAACAGAGTGTGTGAGGCTTTCTAGGACTGTGACACTTATTTTGAAAGTTTTGTATGCTTTATTAGCTTTTTTTGCCTGGCTGTCAAAAATATTTTACCATCCATTAATATACTCAGGTAGCCTACCCACTCTTTATCTACACAAAAACCTGGTTCTTCTGGTTCTCATAGGAGTCTGCTACTGATCTTCTGATTACTAATAGAAAACATCAAGTCTTTCTGACATCAAAAAACTTGAGCACAGGCCTATCAAGACAATTAAATTCATGGTGCTCTAAAGAGTCTGGGTATAATCTTGTTGCCCTGCATTCCCTATCTCACTTTAATGGCCATGACAGTGGGATGCTATGTTTGGTCCAGGATCATATAGCATATTACCGGTAGACTTAAATCCATCTAACCAAGCATTCATTGACACTGTAATCTTCGTTTGTGAGGTTTTGATAATTGCTGGCATGTGAACATGCTACAACAATTAATGTATACATAAGGGGAAAATAATTGGGAAATATATTTGGCCTTCTGTGTTTAAGTTTCTTTTTTAATTAACGTCTAGCATGTAAATCTCTTGGGTCTGGTATTTTTCTGGGTTAAACTGGAAAAGAAACAGTAGTACATAGCAAACATTTTCATTCCTGCTTGATTAGCATTCTCGTTTTCATTATGATTTTAACATCTTTATGTTCTAAAACATGAGTAATTTCTGTTGCTTTCTTGATTGGTTTCTTTAGAACTACTGTTTCCTACAGTCAGGAAACAAACCTTTCATCTCTAGGAAATTGACTTGATAATCCCTCAGCCAGTATATGTGTGTGACTGGCCTTTGACCTATGGATCATTCTGGTTACCAACCAAGAAAATATCTTCATTACATCTGGATTGGGATGGTGTTATTCCTGAGCATAAGAATACATAATACAATTATTTTCATCTTTACTGTTTTCACTGAAAGGAAAAGGGCATAGTTAGATCTCACAAACAAGTAGACTATCTTTTTTTCTTCATCTTTCCAGATTGACAAGGAATATTGTTTATTGTGTCTTATAATAGCCACCTACAAGATTTCACTTTTCTCAAATGGCCAAATGATTCCCCTTTATTCCTAAACTTCATGTACTGACTCTCAAAGCAATCACTGCTTAGATGGGCTATCTATATCGATGGTATGCTTCTGATGGAAGATGACATACATCTGACCTCTTTCTGCTGGCTTCAGAAAGCTATTTGGTATTTTTAGACAGTGCTTTTTTTTTTTAATCTTAATGACTCTCCCCTCCCCCTCCGAAAAAAACCCCACTTTCCCAAATATAGAAGATATCTGATCTGATCTATGTCTAATAAGAAATGTTAGCCTTAGATGAAATGTAAGGTGGATAAATAGAACAAAGTTTGGCAGGAGTACAATTGTGTGCCTTCATTACTCAGTTTTCCTTTTCAACCTTGTTAGCATTGCATTTTAGGCTCATAACCTCCTACACCTAAAACAGATCTTATAGATTATTTTGTTCCTTTTTATCTCTTACCCCATTGTACAGATGAAGTAAGTGAGGCCAAGAGAGGTGAAGTAACATCTTATCATTTATAGTTTACAATTTTAAAATTTAAAAAATTATTGTTACTGACTCCATCTGTTTCCCATTTGTTCACATATTTTGCACATATTTTCCTTGGTACTGTGCTGGGATGAGCTTAAATAGCTTACTACTTAAGTTGATTCTAATTTATCTAAAAAACACATGCATAAAATTTTCCAGATGGAAAGCTTATATAAGTTAGAAATAGCCTGTTAATTAACTATTACTCGAAATGAAGAAACTACCTTAAAAGGTAAGAAGATTTGTGCCACTGAGAGTGCCCAAAGAGGGACTGAGTAAATCAATATGAAATTTCTCTTTGAGAATAAACACTAGCATGTTGATCATATTTATCTCTTCATTGTAAAGAATTAGGATTTCTCAGAAACATCCCTCACGTGTTTCTACATGGCTGGCTAGTTGAGTAAAGATATTGGTTATTATAAGGTTGAGGAATTTAGGGACCATCAGATTTAAAAGCTGATTTTTAAAGCTTTTATTATATCCCCAATATCTGAATTGCCAACCTAGTTTTTCTTTCCAACATCCTTAGCACCCCAGTTTAGACTCATTGGCTCTTATACCCACACAGCTATTAGAGGTTATCTTGTCGCCTCCTGTCACCCACTTTACAGATGATATAAATGAGGTCCTGGAAGGTAACATCTCAACCTTTACAAATTTAATAAGCATTAGTACTGATTTTTTTCCCATTGGTTCAGCAATTTCCAGTATCATTCTAAGGTGCAATTTCATTTTTATTCAGGTTACAGTTTAGAGAATAAATATTAATTAAATAAAGTAATGAAAAAATATATTGTCAGTTTTAAAGGCCATTAATTCCCTAATGGCCATCAATGAACACTTCACTTGTAATTAGGTGCTTGAAAACATTTTGGTCTTAAAAGAGTTGAGCGTTCTCTCCTAATCTTATCTATGTGTTTAATATGCTTAGCATGTCTTTTTACCATAATGCAAATGCTCAGCTCTTTGTCTTTGGAATTGATTCATTTTTCTGAATTATCTCTGGGTTCTTCATCGTATTCACTATTTGTAACAAAGCTGTAGAATTGACAACACATAAGTAGATATGAGATCTAAGGTGGTTTTTTTTTTTTTTTAAGTAGCTTTGTAGGTTGACATTCAGAACCCCCTGAAGAAATTTATAAAAGACATAATCTTCCTTCCTGTGAATACTGTGAATACCTTCACCATGCTGTCCCGATTGGTCAGTCTGGAACTGTGAGGGTCCCTCGGACAGTAAAGAAAATTATAGTTTTCCATCCACATTTTGCTAATAAGTCCCTTATGATCTCTGTGGTGCTTACCTGAGGGTATTTTATAAAACTTGGCAAGAAAGGAAATATAACAGAGAAGCCCTTCTCTTTAAATGATGTTACATTCAGTATTAAATTCCATGTAATTAGCGCTTAGTTTCATCCCCAGCATAAAAAACCCCAGCTGAATATTAAACATTTTTAAAGATTGGTAAAGGAAAACCCATGATAAATATTTAAAATTGATTGCCTGATCCTGAGGTTAATAGCGACTGTCCATAATGTTTTATGTAGGTACTGAGAAGAATGTAGAATTACAAACAAAAAATGTCACTAAAAATACATTTTTCTTTCATACTAGCACTTTCTAGAAAGATTTATAGAGAATTGCACATGTACTTTCAAAGTAGAGACTGTGCTTGGCCAATCATAGCAACCAATAAGAGTGATTCATTATTATTATTTTCAGACAATTAGTTTCAAGGGAAATATTTTCAAAAGTTACCTTTCCTTATATTTCTAGTAATTGTACCTCTTATCAAGCAAACACGGAAATCCCAAAAACCTCTTATCTAATCTCTGTTAAGTCAGAGTCCACTCAATAGATACTGAGTTTTCCCTAAGTCTTTGCCCACTGTCATAGGAAAGTATTATTTTCTGTCACTGGTGCTTATGTTATTGCAAAACGGACACTTGTCTTTGCAAATATGGCCTCTGTAAAATGAATTCATAATTTTACTCTGTATGTTTGTGTTGAAGAAAGAGTGCTTGAAACTGTCAAATTATAACAGAAAACTAAATAGGCTCAAAAGGAGAAAAAGAATGTTATAAAATGCTGTCAAGTCCACTTTGATGGTTCACCACCACTGTGATGGTTCACATGCCATTCTTGAAGGAAAATAAAAAATGTGCAGCCTAGAGTATTTCAGTTATTAATTCCATATTTGACATGCTTAATCGCCAGACATGTTGCCAACTACCTTCATTGATAGCTTGGGATTTTTTGGTGTCCTGACCAATTCAGAATTTCTACTGTGCCATTGAGTATTCTTGCCCAATAAGTTCTAAATATTGCCTAAAAAGGAAGGTGGCATCTCTTCTCTCCACTATTTATAATAATCTCTCACTTTCAGGGCTCTAACTGTTACACTTTTCTAACACTCACATTTAAAATCTGTGCCTGAGGCATTATAAAATATGGCATCCATCCAGGCCTTTAAAAATAATCTCATTTTTTTAGGTGCAATCTTAGAAATAGCCTTTTGCTATCTTTTAAAATTAATTGACTCTGATTTTTCTCTTTGATCATTTAAATTGAGTCTATGTTAGTTGAAATAAAACCCTTATGAAAAAAACTTAAGGCCAGTCATAAATTAAATGTAAAAGGAGAATTTGTTTTGTTCCTGCTTCAAAATGAGAGTTCCAAATGCCTTTTTGAAATACATAAGCAATTGGTGGACCCCACTGGCTCTATATGGGACTGCCCACATCCATCCTAATTCTGGCTCCAGGGCAACCACAATGGCAGACTGTTTACATTGTAGGGATGTTTCTCTCCACTAAACATTTAGGAACACATGGACAGAGTCAGTAATTATTACTCATTTACCCCAAACCTTGGCACGGTATCTGACCCAAAGGAGGAATCCTATAAATCCTTGGTATATGAATTAACTAAACAACCTTAAAACTGATATTGAATATTTTAATTTATTATTGGTGAGAAATCTTAAAAATTTTGCTATGTAAAAATAATTAAGTTTTTTGTTGAAAAGTACACATAATGGTTTTTTTTGAGAATTTTTTTTGAGAATGCCTCAGATTATAGTTTAATGTGAAGTAAAAGGAGACTTGATGGGTCTTCGAGGATAGTAATTGATTTTTAGACAGTTAGGAAAGGTGCATTACTATGATTATCTTCTCAGGAAAAAAATGACACATACTCCAGATACATCTATATGCCATTAATGCACAGAAAGAGAAAAGAGAAAATTTTTTTATTTTTAGGATGCCAAAACATCTAACTATATGAAAATAAGCCCATATGAAAATATCTTGATGTGTAGAGCTGTGAAGGAAAATTTTATCCAGAGTGATATGAATGGGTAAGTCCCTGATATTATTAGTATCAGCTAGACTCTAGATCATGCTTTCATTATACAAGTGGAAAAATTAGTATTTCCAGGGCTGCATAGCTCCCACCAAGCTTGATTCACTAATTTAGGTTGCCACCTGGAGGTGCCCCTAGAGGGTCGTTAATTTACAATACTTGCACCAGACAAGAAAGCACTAATCTCTGGGCCAGTGTGCTAAAACATTCTTATGCATGAGCTTTGAAAATGTGGGCAGACCACAAGATAAACATAATGAGCTAACCTCTTGTTATCCATTTCAGGAATTTCTGACCTATTTGAATGGAGTTCTGCTTTATATAAGCCTCTTGAAATAGTAGGAATATATACATTTTATAAAAAAGTATACCTCCATTTAAAAATTCTCAGGCTTATTTTCAACAGTTAAGTCAAGAGAAACACAAATCCAGTGCTGTGTGGGTTGTGAGGATGGTACACAAACAAATTATAATATTTGGAATCAAAATGCCTTTAAAAAAGAGTGAGGACAAAGACCATTTTCAAACATTTGAAAGTATTTCAGTATGGATTGGGAACTCATCCTAAAATAGGAGGAGTCATGATATTCCCAGTTGTGTTGAAAATGACAGATGACATAGGATGAGACCATGAGGTGTAACCTTGAAATGTTACCCAGTCTTAACCAGGGTAGGTCTTAGAACCAGTCTTAAGAGAAGTGGTGTGTTTGGTAAGAGGGTCAAATAAAAAAAGTATAATACTAGGACTGCTGAGAAAGTGACCTGATTATGGGAACCTACTTAAAAGAATAAGAAATTTGGGGTGCCTGGGTGGCTCAGTCATTAGCATCTGCCTTCGGTTCAGGTCATGATCCCAGGGTCCTGGGATCGAGCCCTGCATCGGGCTCCCTGCTCAGTGGAGAGCCTGCTTCTCCCTCTCCCTCTGCCTGCCACTGCCTAATTGTGCTTTCTATCTCTCTGTCAAATAAATAAATAAAATCTTAAAAAAAAGAATAAGAAATTAGAATCACTGTTGAAAAGTTGGTCCTTTATTGCCTCTCAAGAAGGTGAGCGCCCTTACTGAGTGTGCCATGCCATCCAGTGTCTGTGTCCAAGATGGTGGTAGAAGGACAGCATCAGTAGAGGATCCGAGGTCTAAGAGTTGAAGCCATTCTTTTCTTAGCTCAGATTAGATTATATCTAAATTGTACATTCACTTCCTGGAGCTATATTTTAATAGGTTCACTGGCAATCTAGAACATACCTAGTGCAAGGCAGGCAAGACCATTAGGTAAGTAAAACCATATCATGCAGAATGGTTGACATACTGAGAATATTTAAGAATGCATGTGGCCCTTATGAAACCTTTTCTTGTATCTGAAAAACATGAGTCATGGGAACCCAGATTATCAAGGCCAGACTTCTGATTTACCTGAAGCAAATCTTGTCCCGTTCTCTGGACTCCTGTCTCCCAATGGGACAGTTACAGAAACCAAAGCTATATAACTTCATTCAGTGCTTAGGTGCTGAAAGTATTCTTGACATTGTTATTTAAAAGATTACAGAGTTGTGGTTAATTCTTTTTTTTATTGGCAGTTCCATGATACAAAATGCTTCCCGTTTAAAATAATGAACAGCTCAATGCTATATTAGTACAATGATATATTATGTAGACAAGGATATCTTATGTGGATAAGAAAAATAGCTGCTGGTGTTCACAAATACTGGTTAAACTCACTCTTAGGACAGTGATATAAAATGTAAAGCTCTTTTTTCGTTTTGAAAACAAAACTTGAAGAAATAATTTTTCCACTCAGGCCTTATTTATTTGTAAATTCAAATGGTCTCCCCTTTAAGTTTTAAAAACATGGTGATTCTATGATTTCATGAGAAAAATGCATAATATAAATGTAGAGGGTGGGAAAATCATTGCTAATAACATTAAAAACCTGTTGGAAGTAAGAAGATTTTTGCTGTTGCCTGCTTTATTTTTAAATGGATATATATTATTTTGTTCTGATAAAAGGGTGTGTGTGTGTATATGTAAGTGTAAGAGACCATGAGAATGAGAGAGTGAGAGAAAAAGCAATTTCTCTTTCTAGTGAAAAGGCCATAATCAGTAGTTCCATTTTGGTCAGTTTGTAAGAAAATCACAAAGCCAGGAATAATCCGCTTTTCTCGGCATTAAGTGAAAGTTTAGGGACCAAGACTTCAAGCTTGGAGGACAGGTCCTCCATTAGCATGGAAGGTTTTTGTATCCAATGAGCTCGAAGCATGATTTCACCAGGGTGCCTCCTGGAAATTAATGCTGGAACACCAGAGATCACCACAATTGTGTACTCAGTGTGCTTAAAAGCACACAGTGTAAATCATGGAACACCACATCAAAAACTAATGATGTAATGTATGGTGATTAACATAACATAATAATTAAAAAAGCACACAATGTTATCCTGTGCTCATGTGACAAACACAGAATTAAAAGGGCCTACAAAAAATTTTAGTATAATTTTCTAATTTTCTTGGGAGCCTTTCTGCTACCCTGTTCATATATTTCTGTTTCCCTCTCACTGGTTTAGGGCTTCATTATTTTACTTATGCAAATATGAGCATACTTCTCCGTATTGTGTCAGGACAGTCACCAGTGCTAGAAGCACTGAGGAAGAAGAGGTACCTCCAGAAAAAAAATTGCTGGGGTGTCACTAGAACAATCTGGTCTGATTTCGCAGACCTATTGTTGCTTTCTCTTGGGCTCGCTCTAATGAAAGCCTAAAGAGATGAGCAGAAATAATGAATATTTTTTTGAACAGGTCATCATACTTCAGGATAATAAGCATACATGATAATCCCTTGCACATACAGGGTACTTTATAATTTACAAGATTTTTTCACTAACCTTATCACATTTGTGTTCTGACACTTTTCATGGGTTAGTTATTGATTTACTGGGGTTTAAGAAGAGTATTTCAAAGAGAATTGGGCTTAGAATTTGACAAAATCCAATCATCAGTGTAAAGTTGGCTGATGTGAAAAGCATAGTTCTGTTAAAGAATTAGTTAAATTTGGGGCACCTGGGTGGCACAGTCGGCTAAGCCTCTGGCTCTTGATTTCAGCTCAGGTCAAGATCTCAGGGTCCTGGGATCCAACCCTATTTCGGGCTCCATACTCAACGGGGAGTTGGCTTGAGTTGAGGATTTCTCTCTCTCTCCCTCTGACCTTCCCCCTGCTCGCTCATGTGTGTGTGTGTGTGTGTGTGTGTGTGTGTGTGTGTGTGTGAAATCTTTAAAAAAAAGAATTAAATTTTTCTAAAATGTTGCTTTGAAAATATTTTCACCTCACTAATCACTTGCCCTTTAAAATAGTTTTTGATTCAGGGCACCTGGGTGACTCAGTTAAAAGTCCAACTCTTGATTTCGGCTCAGGTCCTGATCTCAGGGTCATGAGACTGAGCCCCAGGTCTGTTTCCCCTCTCACCAGGAATCACCTTGAGATTCTCTCCCTCTGCTCACACATGCTCTCTTTCTCTCTCAAATAAATAAATCTTTAAAATAAGTAAATAAATAGTTTTGGATGCATTTGGGAATTCTTGAAACATAAAACTTCATGCCAGCAGCAACTTGTATTAAGTGTTTTTATTTATTTGTTACTGAGAAATGTATTATTTGTTTAATAGTTGTAAATCTTTGACCATTGTTTGATCCTGGAGAAGTGATATAGATAAAAAAAACGAAGTCTGCAACATAATCTCAAAATAACTTCTTTATCTTTCTCAAGACAACTTCCTCAAAAGCAAAACAACAGAAAAAACAAAAAACAAGACCTTTCCATGAACCCTTATAAACTATGCACCCAACATAGGTGTCCCCAGTGATTTCCTTCAGCTTGCCTTCAAGCTACAGAATATGGAAAATTCTTCCTTGACTATCTGGGCTTCACATAGTCTTCTTCCCTTCCCTCCTTGCTTTTAACTTGCAAACAAGAAAGGCCTTAACATACCTTGCTCAAAAGAAATAGGAATGGTAGAGACTGGGTAGCCAAATTAGAATCCCCTTTGGAGAGCGTCTTAGTTTGCTAGGATGACTGTAACAAAATACTGCATAACATACCAGCTAACAAATTACCACAGACTGTATAGTTTGAACAACAGGAAATTATTTTCTCACCAGTTTGTGATGCTGGAAGTCCACCATCAAGGCGCCAACAGGGTTGGTTTGCTCTGGGACTCTGTTTGCCTTGCAGGTGGCCACCTTCCCGTTGCCTCTTCACCCGTTGTCCTGTGCATGCACACCCCTGCTGTCTCCTCTGTACCCTAATCTGCTCTTCTTATAAGGATATGAAATCAGAATTGATTAAGGTTCCATCGTAACAGGCTTATTTTAATTTGTTCCCTCTTTAAACACTGTATCTTCAAATACAGTCATTCTGAGGTACTTAGAGTTGGGGTTTCAACATGTGAATTTTGGAGGTACACAATTCAGTATAACAGAAGGCAAGGGAAGGGGAGAAGCTCGTCAGATTTATACTTTGAAATCCAGCTCATCAACAGATGAGTCAATTTGATGACCAGCTAATCATTCCTTGGACAGATCAAATTTCTTTCTCATTTTGGAACTGAAAAATATGCCTTTGTCACAGAAGAGAATGCTATTGCTAAAGAGATTATCTAATTAATATTGTCTTCCTCTGAAGGCTTCCTCCAAATGTGGGAATGAAGTGGGAAAGGAGAACAGGGAAATCAAGGCAAGTTGAAAAGCCCAAGGTAGCTCTGACAGGACAGGAGTTTTCAGAAGACTGGGGCTAAGGCCCAGAAAGGCTACAAGCTATTAAATCATGTGAAAATTACTGATGTTTTTTGACATTAATGCACCAAGGCTATTCTAAATCCTGGATAACAAACCCAGGCACCAAGTGCCCATGGTGGAGGGAGGGACACAGAGGTACCATAACTCTGATAATTCTTAGAGAGGGGAATGAAGACCTGATGTGGCCTGAACTTCAGACTTTTCCTAAGAAGTTATAAATCATATTTCAAAATGAAATATTATGAATTTGAAAAAAAAAAAAAAACTGTTGGGGTTAAATCAAGAATGCCCATGGATCACATCTGTGTGGTTACCCATATTCTTCCCAAAGCACATTCAACCATATAGCTTTGTATTCTAACAAACTTGTAAAATAAGTATCATAATTCAGGTTTTACATATGAGAAAACTGAGGGTCATAGAAATTAAAGAACTTACTGGCTTTACCCAACTGATAAATGGCAGATGTAGCATTGAAACTCTATGTCTGATATCAAAGTCTTGAGTTTTCTTTTTGTTTCGTTCTACCTCTCAGAAAATGTATTTTAATCCAGGTATTATAGTGCACAGTTATTTCTAAAAGCTTACTTCTGAGACATATTTCTTAACTGTCCCCTACAGTTTTGAAAGGGAAAAGAAAAGCAAAAAGAATCATGGGACCCACAACCCTCTTTTTCTCACACCAACTGAAGCCTATTCCAACCAAGTCACCACCGCTCCACCTAGTGGCAGTATTCTCTAATTGGAGGTCAAAAGCCACCTCTGGAAAACAACTTAAAATGGAAAGAAAAGCATGTGCATAGTTTCTGTAATCCCACACTAACTTTTGGAAATGCTAGAATAATCTTATTTTAAATGTGTTAGTTTGTATGGAGCACGGACGTCCTATGCTTAGAACTCATGGCATTGGACTGCCTTTTAGGTCAGACTATGTCATTAGTGGCTCTTTGGACTCTATTCATTCATAAAATCACACAATTATTGGAATATTATAAATTGATTTTGGATTAATAAAATAATCCTTTCCCTTCCCTTCTCTCATTCTCTACTAGTCCCTATGCATTCTTTAGGGGTCAAATACAGCCTCAGGAAGCTCTTCTTAACCCTGATTCTTATCCAAGAAGATTTTGTTGTTCAGTCTTATGCCTTATAATATTGTAAAGTCTGACTAAAAGGACTAGTAATCTCTAGATCACTAACTGCTTATCAGAACACAGAATTTAGATGTTAGCTGAAAGTATACATGAATTATGTAATTATTTCAGTGACTAACTCAAAAACTAAACATCAAATATGCTTGTCAACCTCACATTAACCTTCTTTTCCTCTACTTACCTTGGCTGACCCAACTATAGCTGATACACATATAAAATATGCATCGACCATGAGAATACAGGCAAATATATACTGACAGTTTTATTGACCTGTTTATGAGAAATTGTTAAAAATATATAGTACCTAAATTTTTGCCTTTGCTCAAATAAAAACTACATGTGTCAGAAACTAAAACTTGTCAAGTCTAGCATAATATCTCCTTCACATATTATTCTGCTCTC
This sequence comes from Callorhinus ursinus, assembly GCF_003265705.2. Lineage (NCBI taxonomy): Eukaryota > Metazoa > Chordata > Mammalia > Carnivora > Otariidae > Callorhinus > Callorhinus ursinus. Next base: position 66,134,860 of record NW_027397063.1, read on the forward strand.
CCACACAGTAGTTTTAAATACAGCTTTTCAACAGTTGAATGCTATAAATTTGCATGCTGATTCTATTAGGGAAAATGGTCAGATTCTATTCAGACTGAATACAAGCTAAATTGGTGAGACACTGGGACACTTTGCCACTTGGCTTCAAGTTAAGAGAACAGCATCAGTGTTGAGGTTGGCTTTCAATGCTGGGTCTTTCCCTTTTGTAAAATGGTTTAGAAAAATTCCAAGTTTCCTTTTGGCTTCATTTCTAATAATCCAGGCTTCTACTAAAGAGAAAAGACATTTAAAATGCCAAACTGCAAAATATCTGAAAAGAGCAAAGACTGCTTGAATATGTTGGGTACACTTCAGGGGAAACCAAAGTCAAATACTAACATTTATCAGCAGTTGAACCCCAAACTTTAAAATTAAAGTTGTAAAAAGAATTTGAGATTAATAACAGAAAAGGAGACAGGACTCATTCTAGACAGTGGCTCTTTTCAATTTTTAAAAAATTGTTTAATTCAATTAAAAAAAATTTTTTTACATAGGAGCATGAAAATCAAAATAGGAAATGAGTCCAAATTATTTACCTTTCAGATAAAGTAGAATTCCATAAAATACAACTTAAGAGATTGAATTGATGATCATTGACTGGTTTTTACAGTCAATGATCTGAAAATATAATTATTTATTCTATTTGATATTTCCTAAAAATGGTTTTACTAGAATGAATTTTATAAAAAATGGAAGTATAGCCTTCTTACTAGTCAGCTTTATATGTGCAGAACCATATATATATATATATATATATGAAAAAATGATGTACACTTAAGTATTAAACAGCGTTTTATGTAAGACTTTATGCAGAGCAGTGTGGGTATGAAGACATGAACTGAACAGGAATTATGACATTTTGGAGTATATCAAAAGAATGGGTTTATTCTTAAATGATTCACATGTAATTCTAAAAGTATTAACATCAAAAAAGAATCATTAGCATTCTATTTATATTCTTCAAGACCCAGAATATCATTTGTTTGCTTTGCTTACTAGATGTTAATGGATTTTACCAAGTTCAAATATATTTGAATTTCTACATAATTGGTTCTCAGTTCAAGAAAATAATAATATCTCTTCTAGACACTGCACAAAATTTTTATCTTTTGTAAGCTAACATAGGATGTGAAAAGGATGTTGATTTACATCTGTTTATTCTGTTATATTGTACACTCCTTGAGAATGTATGATCCTGTTTATTTTTTAAAACTTTCTCTTTCAGATATTTTCTGAAAGAATAAAGGCAATTTTGTTGATAGTTAGCTGTAACCTTTAAATTTCAATTATAAAACAAAGAAATAAGAAAATGGATAAGAAATAAGTTGGATTATGAATTTTGTTTGCGTGTTGGTTCAAAGGAGGTTTAATTCATGTATCAATGCTAGGCTTGATGAACCATTACAAAGGCTATTTCACCAAACTATTCCAGACATTTGTAATAGGCTATATTCATCTATTCCTTATTCATTCACAAACATTTATGGAAAAGCTACCAGGTGCTAGGTACTGTGCCAGATTTGAAAAGTAAGGGAGACATACTGATCTCAAGATAAGCTGTACGTCGCAAGGTCATATTTGCAAATACACATAATATGAAATAAACGTGATCCTTATATTAAGAGAGCCATGGATAAATTGCTGTGGTGTGATTAGAAGGAGATGATTTTCAGATGACAGTGAGATTTTGTGAAGGGAGTTGAATTTGAAGTAGGTCTTTAAGAATAATTGAGAGCTCACTGGACTTGTAATAAATGAGATTTGGGTTTACAGACATAGGTGGGAGGACTTGCCACATGTGAAAGCACAGCAGAAGCACCAAATGAAATCTGTGTGTAAATTGTGATAGAATCTGTGGGAGATGAGAAGGTACCTAATATATAACCTATTAAGATGGATGCATTGTATGAGGTGATGTAGCAACCTGATGATGAAGATAAAGAACACGAATTATCCACATAGTCCGAATCATTTCTTTTTATGGATTTGTAATCAAATGCTATACAGATGGGAAGACAGGTAGGTAAATGTTCATGCTTGCAGAACCATTTCATTGGCCTACCATTTTTGTTGGGTCTGAGAAGATGCTTTGACTGAGTGACTTGTCACCTTTTAGTTTGCAAAACTGAGATTAAGGCATGAGTCCCAAATCACAAATGAATCAAATTCAAAATGTGCACTAATAGGACCATTAGGTTAAGTAGGATGGCCATAAAGTTTCAGAGTTGCATAGACCTGCCCATGTTCTTTGACTCAGTGTTCTCTTTGTACAAATGCCAATTCTACTTTGAAGAATACAATCTCTGCTCCATTTACTATCCCTAGGGAAAACCATTAGTCAAACTTACTCTGTTTTTATCCTGTTTATATAAAAATTGTCATCCATTTTTGCCTTTTATCTCTTGTTATATCACCAATGCCTGTTTTATGTAATAAGAGCAAAGTATCAGCAACCAAAATGGCTGTAAACAAAGTGTGTTCGCTGTAACAGAAAACAGAGTGTCACCATTAGAGCAATTGAACCACGTTTGTAGAAGTCATTTGATTGATGGAAAATACACATAATTGCAAGTACAAAGCCTATTTTACCTGGTCTTCCTGATCTATGAAAGGACATACATCCTAACCAGAGCACTGTGGCATAAAGAGAAAAGGTCCCTGGACTGGATACTGTGTTCTAATCCTGACTCTGTTAGTTTCTGGCAGCATGATCTTAATTGCTTCATTTCTGCCCTCCAGAGACCTTGATTTCTTCATCTGTAAAATGGACAGTCAGACTAGATATTTGCAGCTTTAAATTTCAAGGATTCTATGTTCATCATAAGGACAGAACTAGGAACTTCCTTTGTTTTTATACCTTCTATGAAATCAAACAAGTGTGCTTATCATCTCTGTCTGAGTGACAGTAATACTCAAAACATGACAGAGGTAAATTATATTCAATAACTTTGGACTTTAGAGAAAAGCATTAAGTGAACCAGGCCCCTCACTCTTGACTGCTCTTTAGTGGTGAATGTGTTTACTTTGAATTATCCTTCTGAAGGCTCATCGTCACAGCAAGGTGCATTGCAGCAAAGATGTTTATATAAAAAAAAACCCTACAACTTTAGCTTTTCAATTCTATCAGAACTATTTGTCTAGCAGATTACTCTTTAGGCTGTCAGAATAAAAGCGACTGGTGTGACTGTACATGTGGGCTTGATTGAGGCTGAGCAGAACACACCAGTGAGATGTGGTTTTCTAGCCCTGCCAGGGATAGAATGTCAGGTCTCCATCTCCTCACACCTGCTGGGTACCTGCATGATACCAGGATTCATTCTCTTTGCTTATTTTTTTTTAATCTTACATTCCTTCTAGACTAATAAAACGTCTTGTGGTGTGTGCAATACCTTACAGCAACATCGCAGCAACCCTGCCTCACAGGTGTTCTGTAGCCACAGTGTATCCCAGCCGGTATGTCTCATTCATTGTCCGTAACAGTAGTTCCTCATGGAGATGTGTCCCAGTCACTGAGCCTTGTAATCACTGCCAGGAAGATGTTTAAATGAAAGTGTAATTTAAACCCAATGAGTAAGCAACACCAGCAAATTCTGGGGTTGTTTCTCCCAATGACAGTGGGAATATTTATATAGCATGCCTGTAGTGACACATTACCCCACAAAAGCCCATCACTGCTTATTCACAGGGGAATTTCTGCCATTGTCTGGAAAGCCCACAGTGTTCTTGCCAGCTTTGGTTGAAATTTAGATAGTATTGCAGGAGAAATTTGGGGTCCTCTGAATGTTGAGATTGATCCAAATCATGGAAAGGCTGAAAAGTGAAACAAAGTCCAAAGAAAGATGATGATTTGGGTTTTTTTTTAAATGTTCCTGTATGAAGGCTCAAGGTTATTCTGGCACTCTAATCAGCGTCACATGAAAGATGGGGTAAGGGACCATGTTTATTCTCCTTCTCTCAGCTGGTCCATTTGGGTGGTTTATTTAATGGGGGCTTCACTGATCTTCCTTTAATAACTTTTCCTGGGAGGTATATCATTCCTTGAAATGGGTTCAGGTGACCCTGGAGTATATCCTTGTAGTCATGAGGCTTTTGTTTGTTGTGTGAGCCTGGGTAAGTACATTTCTATTTCAGAAGCTAAGTTTTATCACATTTGAAATAGATTTCAAAACAGATATATCGCATTTGAAATAGATTTTAAAATAGGGATAGAATGTCAGGTCTCCGTCTCCTCACACCTGCTGGGTACCTGCATGATACCGGGATTCATTCTCTTTGCTTTTTTTTTTTTTTTTATGCTTACATTCCTTCTAGACCAATAAAGAGTTTTGTGGTGTGTGCAATACCATACAGCAACATCGCAGCAATCCTGCCTGCTTCGTTGGACTCGAACCATTTTAAAAGCGGCTCTGCTCTTTATTTTAAAAGTGGCTGTACTCTATATTAGAGGTCTCAAAGCCATATTTAGTTAGTAGGTTAATTTTAGTTAACAGTTTTTTCCCCTTAACTTAATATATTGTTTGAAGCAGTAATACACGCACAGAGCAGAGATAAATCTATTTCTTACAGCTCTATTCTCCAACTACCCACTTCCCTTCCCAGGAGACAAACACCAGCACCAGCATCTTGTGTATCCCTCAAGAGACTTTCTAAACATAATATGAGCAAATACCTACTTGTGCATATGTGCTTTTATGTGCATATTTAACACAAAAGTTAGCATGTACAAATACACACATGCATTTTGGATGTGGTATGTACCAATATACTCACTCTTACAGATTGCTTGAACAATGCATCTTAGAGGTCTTTCATTAGCAATACATAAAGAGCTGCTTTATTGTCTTCACTGCTGTATTATATTCCATTGTGTGGACATGCCAGAATTTATCTCATCCCCTATTGAAGGACATTTAGATTGTTTCCAGTATTTTGACATTACAAGCATCATTACCATGATATAATCTTGAACATAGTCCACTTTGCACACATGCCTCTATATCTGCAGGTCAAATTCCCAAAAGTGGGTCAGTGGGTTTTTGCATTAGAATATGAGAATTTATCTGCATTCCCTAATAGCACTCCTTTGGCTGTATCCCACACATTTTGATATTTTGTGTTTCATTATTATTCACCTAGAACTATTTTTAATATCCTTTGTGATTTCTTCCTTGACCCATGGATTCTATATAAATCTGTTGTTTAATTCCAAATATTCAAGGCTCTTATATTTAAGTTTTATTAATTTCTAATTCAACTTTGTTGTCAGTGAACATACTCTGTGAGAGTATGTCTTTTGACTTTTTATATGGGCTAGCATATAAATATTCATTTTGCTTTTGTTCAGTATAGTGTTCTACAATATTAATTAGGTCAGGTTGTTTGATAGTGCTTTATTGAGTGTGCCACATGTTCTAACAGTTATTGAGAGAAGATTATTAAAATTTCTAGTTATGATATAGATATTTGTTGGCTTTCTTCAGTTCTGTCCCTTTACTTCACATATTTTGAAATACTATTACTAGGCACATGTGTAAGTAAGATTATTATGTCTAAGTCCTGATGCATTAACCTCTGATTTCTATGAAATGTTCCCTTTTATCTCTGACAATATTCCTTGTCTTGAAGTATCCTTCATCTGATGTTAATATAGCCATATCTACTTTCTTATGTCTACTGTTGACCTGTGTGTATCTTCTCCACACTTCTACTTTCAACCTCTATGAGACGTAGGGCTATCACTTACAGACATTGTTGCATTTTGCATTTTTGTTCAGTCTTACAGCCTTTGCCTTTTAATTGCACTGTTTATTTTGTTTACATTGGAAGTGATAATTGATATGGTAGGGTTTAAACCTACCATTTGCTATTTGTCTTCTATTTATTTCATCTGATTTTTATTTTTCCATTTCCCTTCTTATTTCTTTTTAATTAATGTGTTTTATGTTCCATTTAAATTCCTATATTGGCTTCTTAGTTTTCTTTTTTTATATTATATTTATGTTTTTTCTCTAGAGAGTACAACAGAGATTCTTACTTTATGACAGGCTACTTAGAATTAATATTAAGATACTTGACATAATATATAAGAGGTATAAAACAATATATTTCAATTAAATCTTTGTCCTTTCTACAAGGTGTATACACACACACATTTACATTAGAACTCTTTCAGTGCAATGTTTTTTAATTAAAAGAAGAAAAATTATGTTTTTTTATATTTGTCAACATATTTATGATTTCTAGTGCTATTTATGCCTTCCTATATAACCTAGTTACCATCTGGCATAATTTCCCTTCAGCCTGAATAACATCTTTCAGCATTTATTATAAAGTCTGCTAGAAGTTAATTCACTTATTTTGTTTAGCTGAAAATATTTTTACTTTACCTTACCAATTTTGAAGGATATATGCACTGGATATAGAATTATGGGTTCAATTTGCTTTTTCTTTTAGCACTTTAATGACTTCATTCCATTGTCTTGTCCTTTCCATTGCTTACTGGTGTTTGATGTGTTCTTTTCCCTTATCTACTTTGTTAATTCTTTTCCTTTATCTTTATTTTTCAGGACTTTGTTTATAAAGTACCTGACTGTAGTTCTGGTGTATTTATCCTGCTTGGGATTTGCTTAGCTTCTTAGATCTACATCTGTAGGGACTTTTACATTTACTGTATTTGACAGATTTTAACATTATTTATTCATTGTTTCTGCTTTGTTCTATTTCTTTTACTTCCACATAGGTTAGACTGTTTGATATTGTCGACAGGTTGCTGACTGTGTGTGTGTTTAAATCTTCATTTATCTGTGTATTTTAGCTTGGATAATTTCAGTTAATCTATCTTCAAGTTCACTGATGCTTTCTTTTGCCAGTTTCCAGTTTGTTAATAAGTACATCCAATAATTTTTCCTGCCTCAAATCTTGACCTTTTCAGTTCTAAAATTTTCATTCGGTTCTTTTTTCCATCATTTTCATTTTTTTTCTACTTCTATTTCTTATTTGTTTACTCATTGTGTTCTTTTTCTTTAAGTCCTATAACATTTATAGGAGCTATTTTAAAGTCCTTGTCTATTAATTTGAACATCTGGGTCCCCTTCTGTTTTGTGTTTGTTTGATTTTATTGAGGGCTTAATTGGCTGATTATGGGTTACATTATTATTTTTAAAGATTTTATTTATTTATTTGAGAGAGAGAATGTGAGAGAGAGCACATGAGAGGGGGGAGGGGCAGAGGGAGAAGCAGACTCCCTGCTGAGCAGGGAGCCCAATGCGGGACTTGATCCTGGGACTCCAGGATCATGACCTGAGCCGAAGGCAGTCGGTTAACCAACTGAGCCACCCAGGCACCCTATGGGTTACATTATTGCTAGCTATATCCATGTTTTGTAATTTAGTATGTTAGACATTTGTATGATAGATTATAGAGTGCATTGCATTATCTTTTGATAAAGATTGTGTGTTTATCTCTTGGCATTTAGATAAATAACTAGTAGATCTTCTTGATATTTTTAGGGTGTGTGTGTGTGTGTGTGTGTGTGTGTATGTGTGTGTTTAGGTCTTGATTATTTTGCTTCTGTCTTTAATCTAGGGGGTGAAGGGACCTTATTTACAGTGTGATCATTAACTCTAAACTGTGGCCGTTCTGAGGTCTCCAGTGAATGTCAAATATCAAGGTCTCTTCTTTCTGGTTGTCTGGAAGTTCAGCATATACCAGCCCTGCACAACCTCTTATATCTCTATTGAGCTCTCAGTTCTGCAGTAGCTGCTCTAATCCGGGCCTTGGAGAGTCTTATCCTTAGCATGTTTAGTCCATCCATAAGCCCAAGATCCTCAGGAAATTCCCATATAATCTCCTGACTTCCATTCCATCAGGTTTCTTTTCTTTGGCACCTTGATCTACAAATTCCAGTCCCTTTAGCAGTCCTAAACTCCAATTTCTGCCTGCACAGTTCAAAATAACCACAATGCTACACTTCAGCTTTACCTCTCCATTCCAGGGTTGGAAAGTACCCCTTGCAGAAAGCCAGGATCAATGTAGTACTTACCTCATATATTTTCCTTCTCTCAAAGATTAGAGCCCAGCAATTGTAGTTGACAAGTACCTGGAAACTGTTGCCTCATATTTTGTCCAGTACTTATAATTGTTACAACAGGAAGTTAAGTTTGACTGGTTATTCTGACTTCGTGGAAGTTGACACATGGAATTTTAAAAATTGGAAAATTTGGGGCACCTGGGTGGCTCAGTTAAACAACAGCCTTTGGCTCAGGTCATGATCCCAGGATCCTGTGATCGAGTCCCACATCGTGTTCTCTGCTGAGCAGGGAACCTGCTTCTCCCTCTCCCTCTGCCACTCTCCATGCTTGCTGTCTCTCTCTGTCAAATAAATAAATACAATCTTTTTTAAAGATTGTATTTATTTATTTATTTGACAGAGAGATACACAGCGAGAGAGGGAACACAAACAGGGGGAGTGTGAGAGGGAGAAACAGGCTTCCCACTGAGCAGGGAGCCTGATGCAGGGCTTAATCCCAGGACCCTGGGATCATGACCTGAGCCGAAGGCAGACGCTTAACGATTGAGCCACCCAGGTGCCCCAAATAAATAAAATCTTTAAAAAATAAATAAAAATTGGAAAATGTCATGTAAATATATATTGTCAACCTTACTTGATAATTTCCAGGGCCCTTTAGAGTATTCAAAATGACTTCCCAAAAGGTATAACAATGGTTACATTGAAATATGGTAATTTGAAAATATCCCTACTTCCATTCTTACCCCCAAAAAGGAAAACAGAGCCTGAGGCACCAGAGGCATTCCTCCTCTTTCATGAATGTGCTGAGGGTATTCAATGCACTTGCCTTGATGTGCAAACCCATAGTTATATACTGTGTACATGCTAACTTCACAAGAAACAATGGTGTTTTTAAATGAAGAATCACACTGTTCCCTCAATATCTGCTCTCTGTCTCTAGAATAGTCAGAATTCTGGAAATAATTTTGATAACAGTGAACTGTAATATGATATATCTTCTTATCCACTCATCTTCTCCAGTTTCCCATTCCTACCTCACTTCTATACTTACAAGCTTTGGGCTAGAGGCTAAGTCAAATGGTTATGTGGCATTATGCCTCATTAGCAGATGTTAAGAATCTGAAAATCATATAACTTATCTCAGATTGATAAAAACATCCTCTATCAGAAAAAGAGAAATAGTCAGATTTATCTGGTTACTCTGTAAATAATGGCCAAATTGAGCCTCGAGCAGCATTGCCTTGATTAACCTATTATAGGGAAAACACATTTTTTTGAATTCTACAAGTAGAGTGACTTTTCTCAACCTACTGTTCAGGCTAACCCTTCTGGCTTGTGATATCAGATATAACCTAAAAAGTGTAACTAGAAGTAAATAAAGTTAGTGATATTCCAAGTACTAGTTAGGTACACCTTTGTTGTCTCTTAATGACTCAACCTTATAGTGAAGGTATGATTAGTATTAACTTATAGATAATAAAGCTAAGCTTCAGAGAAATTAAATAACTTGTCCAAGTTAAAAAATTAGGTATTTGAATCTTTGTCTGCCTCCAAAATTGTTTCCAATATACCACAGTTTTCATTATTTTATGATGATTTAAATTTACTTTGTTGTCTTGTAGGATATTGCAAGGAATGTGTTAACAAAGAAGCTTTATTTTTAGAGAAATTAGCTCAGTAGTTTTCCAGTCAAAATTATCTCAAAAGCATATAGATAAAGATTCAATATCTGCTGAGGTTTTTTTTTTAAGTTATAAAATTAGATTTGTTCTAATCAAAGCAACTCAGTGTTTTTTAAAAAATACTTCATTTGAGATAATGTATTTTAGCATTTTGTTGCCTCTTTGTCAGGATGGAAAACAAAAGTTCTCTTGCTTGACTTAATATCATTATGTCTGACAACACAGTTGACAGAACAACTATTAATATACCAAGGATTTTCAAATTCTGTACATCTAAAAGCTATTAAAAAGTTAGCAAACCAGAAGCTTCACATCCAAATATTCAAAGGTTATAACCAAAGGAACTATCTATCTCTGGAGTTGTTGGACATAAATTGTTTTGTGAGAATCATCAATTTTTTTTTTTATTTCTTTCTTCCATATATACAACCCAATAAAAAGGTAGCTCAGTAAACAGGGGAGATGCTTTTGTATATGAAAAAGATTTTGGTTTTTAATTGGAAAGGAAAAAAAATAAAAATGAGAAGGCCCTTTGTATCTAGCATATGTTTGAAAAGTCAGTAATTTTTACATATCATAGTCATTAGTCATAACTACCCACAGCAAAGTTTATTTCCTCGGATTACATTTTTTATTTTGTTTTCCTGATAACAATATATTACCAAAATTTTTGGTAGGTAAGCACTGTTTTTTAAAATAACCATATCTTATATGGACTCCTTAATTTCAAGAAATTATTTAACTATTGAATATGAAAAGACTATGGAAAGTTTAAATCAAAAGGGACATTTGAGTTTTTGCCTAGTTTAACAAAATTCTCTTTTACACTTAGGGTAACAAGGAACCTAAGATTGAAAGTGATCTTCCCAGTTTGAACACAGATTACAGATATACAGGAATAAAAATCTAGGTTTCATGAAATTCTTTCACCAAATTATTTTGACTCAGAATAGATTTTTTTTTAATTCCAACAACTATGACATACATGAAATATGAAGGAAATTAACAATCATGGTGCTTACCTTCATAGAACTTAATTCATATGTAATATCACGCCAACTAGTGATAAGTTATGGAGAAAAAAAAGCAAGGTAAAGGATTAGACAGTGAGGAGGAGGTGCTAAATTACATAAGGTAGTCAGGGAAGCTCTCTGAGATAGTCAGATTTGAGCAGTGACCTGAATGAAATGAGAGCAAACCGTGTTAACATGAAGACATTTTCAAGAACTGAGGATCTCAGTTGTGAGGGACTTGAAGTGGGTAATGCTTGTTTTTGAGAAACAGCAAGGAGACCAGTGGCTGCAGTGCATTGAGAGTTCATTCATTCGTTGCACATTCATCCCATGGTATATTGTAGCTAGAGCTGTAAGGAGGAAATGGAGATCTGCAAAGAACGGGATGAAAATAAATTGTAATTAGGCTACCTTTTAATTATATTAACTGTACAGGATTATACAAGTCATATATTCCTAGTTGAGTTGGGAAGCATACATTTTGCAAGTAAAACTAGGAGGAGCCTAAGTGGTTTTGAGTGATGTATCTCCAAAATGTAGAGACTTTATTGTTCTGAAGTCGAAGTCTTCTGTGTGAAATAAGTTCTTTCAAATAATTGTATAGGTCTTTATTGGTATCAAAGAGCTTGTGCATGTGTTACATAATTTGACCATTATAGTTCCATGAATCTGTAGTAAACATATCTTCAGTTTATAGAGAGGAAATTGAGGTTCAGAGAGGTTAACTGATTTGCCAAAGGTCAGTTTGACGATTTGGAAAATTGTTAGTGCATAATAAGCCAGAAATTTAAAGAATGCAAATGATTTTACAGAAAATATTTGTTGTGCATTTCTTCATGTGTGTGGGTAATTTTCTTTTTCTAGTCTGTTCATTTTATGTTTTATTATCATTATCATTATTATTTTTTTATAGGAACTTGCAAATGGTAAGTTTTAACTTAGGCAGTTTTACAAGCACTATTTAAATAAAACATGTAAGTATGTGCATTATATAACGGCCTATAATAAAAAGTGAGAATTAGAATAAGTGAGCTGGAGGGAAAACATTTTTTCTTGAATAAATTATGTGATTTAAAAGTGTAATGTTTTCATCTTGAACAAAACTTGTCCACAACTCATGAATGAGTGATTGTGATTGCTATAAAATTGCCATGCATGATATGCTAGCTAATTATGTGGAAAAAAAAAACTTGATTTTGAAAGAAGAACAATGGTTTGGGGAAATAATATTTGTCATTTTACTTAATCTTCGCCACTTTTTTTTGACACACATGTGGTTTTTTTTTATGACAAGTAATGTACATAAAAAGTGTGCAAATCATAATAGAGCTCAGTTAATTTTCATAAAGTGTACACACTCATGTAACCAGCTCCCAGATCAAGAAATAGGTCATTACCAGCATCCCAGGGTCCCTCCCCTTGCTTCATTCAAGCAACTACCCTCCCTGAACACTATCCTGAGTTCTATCACAGTAGATTAGTTTTACCTGCTTTTCACCTTTATATAAATGGAATCATACAGTGTGCAGCAGTTATTTTTGTTTGTTTGTTTGGATTCTTTTGCTCCACATTATGTTGGTGAGAATCATCCATATTATTGCTTATAGTTGTATTTTATTTATTCTCACTGTTCTATAGTATTTTATGATTGTCTGAGCATACTGTATACCCATTCTACTATTGATGGGCATTTGGGTTGTTTCCACTTGGGAGCCATTATAAATAGTGTTGTTATGACCTTTCTTGTATATGTCTTTTGGGAGATAGATAGATAGATAGATAGATAGATAGATAGATAGATAGGGATAGATTTCATTTGTGTATAAATCCAGGAACAGAATTGCTGAATCATAGGATATACTTATATTTATAAATACTGCCAAAGAGTTTTCCAAAATGCTTTTACCAATTTATTCTCCTATCATTTATGTATAAGAGGTCCACTTGTTCCACATCCTTGTCAACACTCAGCATTTTCCTTGTTCCACATCCTTGTCAACACTCAGCATTTTCCATCTTTTCATTTCAGCTGTGCTTGAATACAACTCATGGTGGATTATTTCCAGCTCTTTTGAAGTGTAGTTGCCAATTAAGAATTGTATATGATACATTGTGAGATATTTATCACAATTAAACTAATGAACATATATATCACTTCACATAGCTACCATTTTTTTCTTTCTTTCTTCCTTTTTTTGGGGGGGGTGAGGGTGCCAACACTACCTTATGGTCCAACAATCAGTCCCACTTGGGAATAAATCCAAAGGAAATGAATTCAGGATCTTGAAGACATAGCTACACTCCCATCTTCATTTTAGCATTATTTACAATAATGAAGATAAGGAAACAACCTCAGTATCTGTTGGTGGTTGATGGATAAAGAAAATACGGTATTAATAAATATACAGTGAGATATTATTTAGCCTTAAAAAGAAGAAAATCTTACCATTTGCAATATCACAGATGAAGCTGGTAGATATTAAGCTAGGAGAAATAAACCAAATGCAAAAAGACAAACCCCACTTAATCTTACTTAAATGTGGAACTTTGAATAGTTAAACTTGTAGAAGCAGAGAGTATAATTATGGTTACCAGGGGTTGGAAGAGGGAAATGGGATATTGGTCAAGAGGTATCAAGTTTTAGTTAGGTAAGATGAATAGGTTTGGAGAGCTAATGTACAACAATGTGACTGAAGTCAACAATATTTTGTTATATACTTGAAATTTACTAGGACAGATCTTAAGTGTCTTCACCAATTTTTTTAATGTAAGAATTATTATTTCACTTTATAGATGAAAAAACAAAGATTTATCAAAATTAAATGGCATGTCCAAGACCATACAACTAAAGAAACAGAGTCAATACTGTCATTCCATTCTGTCTTATCACACAACCTTTGCTGTTTCCTTAACTTAGAATATTTTGATTTAATTCAATAAGAATAAATCGAGTGCTGAATACACTGGACTTCCTAATAAACATTGACGAGTAACATGGTTTTGTGAGCAAAGCTCAGAATGTCTAGAATAGGAGCAAGAAAAACCATGATACAAGAAGCAGAGTGAGTTAAATACTGCAAAAAAAAAAAAAAAGTAATACTATGAGAAGCTAAATGAAGGAAAGTTCACGATTACCTATAATGACTGAGAAGAGCATTTGTCATGGTCCTCTTGGGTAGAGAAATAGAACAACCTAAGCAAAGTACAATTGGTGATGGGAAGTGTGGGCATGTCAAGGAACTCATACATGATATACACAGTATTGGCAGTGATAGTCAACCATGAAAAAAATATAACATTTTAACCATCAAATACCCTAAATGTCTCCTTCTTCCTCATGTTATTTATATTTAAAGGAGAAGGCCATTCAAATGAAGGTGGAAAGGGCTAAGGCTGACATAGTTATAGGCCGCTGGGGAAGAAGGGCCTCATCCTGGGCAACGGCAGACCCTAAGACTGGAGGGGAGAAACCAGAACAGTGCAGAGAGAAGAGTAAGAAGAACCTGCATATGGAAGAGGGATCAAAGTAGAGGTTGGGGATCAGAGATTGGAACTGTACAGAGAGTAGATAAGAATCAGAGGAAATGGGGTGAGACTGGAAAGGATCCTGAGTGGTTGCCCTGGGCTTAAGTGGTATTCCAATTTTCCTTGTCATCTGGATGGAAACGGGTGGGTCTTGTTACCTTTCTAGGATAAAGCAGGGTGAGAAGGTATTTGGAACGTGAAAAAGAATTGGTCACGTAATGACTTGTACAATGCTAGAACAAAAAAATTGTTGTTTTTCATTGCAAATGCTACTATGAAAGTGAGTTCTCAAAAGTAATTTTGGAACCCTATCAAAGGTTGTATTCATATTCCACTGAAATCCAGGTCAGCTCAAGCTGAATAAACTTAACATGGGAAAGACTTATTTTTAACTTATTTTTTTAAGATTTGGAAAGATTCTAGAGTAATAACTGTGAAAAGTAAACAGCATTTCACATATCTACATACATGATGTACATGTGGAGATGTTTGTTTCATCAACAAATATTTCTACAAGCATTGCTATGTACCTACAATGAACTGCTTTCTTGGGATAATAGATATAAACACAATTCACGAGATGCAATATAGCTACTGGTTAGTCTTTCAAAAAAAAAAAAATCCTCCTTATTCCACTTGCTATTTACACTGCTTTCAGTATATGCACTGGATTAATGTAGTCTAGGATTTTATCACCTTTGGCTCCAAGTCTGCTTGTCTCCATTACACACGAGATTTATTGTCATTCTGAACACACTTTTTTTTTAACCTCAGATCCTCTTCTGAATATATGTGGTTGCCCAGATGTTTGCCGAAAGCTTTAGATAATTTTTTTTAAAAATTATGTGTGTATGTGTAATTTGTTTTAGCTATAGTGGGAACAATCTATGTAGGACAAAACAACTTATAGCATAGGGTCCTGGATGCTGGAGCAGATACAAACTTCATGACAAAAACACAGAATTAATGTCTATTTACATGACTGATTGTACTTTTCTGGCTATAAGTAAAAACTTAAGAAGAATAATGAGTTGAAGTTTTTGTAAATACTAAAAGTTTACAACAGGCTTCCATGTCCTTCATCTTACTTTCCTTAAAATAACTCAATTTATAGTTGCAAATGTGAAATTCAAAGAAGTTTAATCACTTACTTAAAGTCCCACAGCTAGTAGGTATGGTTCCCAAAGCAAAACTGATTTTCTTATTCTAAGTCTAGGACATTTCATTTCTCATTACATAAAAAGAGGGATTATAACAACTATATTGTAATTTTTTTGATGTCTACCTTCATATTTATGTTGAAACTATGTAAGTAAAGGTTGCACTTAGAATCATTATCCAAGTTTGCTCAGTGTGCATAAGGTTTTCTCACCATTTCCAGAAGGCTGTGCCCCACAGAAGTGCCTGCACTCAGCTTCTGACATTTTTTCCACCTGAAATGTTTTGCCCTGGGGAGCTATTAGCTGCCTCATTTCCAAATTCTGACTCTGCATAACCCCCTTGAAATGATGTTAAATGGGATACTTCACTTGACTTTTCATTTTGGATTAGGCCCTGGGTGCTGTGTCTGGACTCCACCAGCTCAGAAATTCAAGACCCAATCCCAGCCTAATGCTATTCCTGACCCATGTCCCTGCCTGATATCCTGGACTTTTGCAGTTTTAAGAGCAGACTTTAAATAATTGTGAAACTCAACAGAAATCTCAGAGTTCATTATTTACTAAATAAAGGTGTTATTTTTCTCATATACAAAAAAGACAATGTAGTAATTATCTTTGGTGGGAGTGTGTTTTATGATGGCTAGTCTCAAACTGGCAGCCTGGCATCATATGCAGGCTTGGTTATGCAGTAGAAAGCAATGTGTATGTAGCATTGCAAAGGTATTGAACCAGCAGCCAGGAGCTCATGGTCTAGCCCAGTGCCTGGATCTCCCTGTAACTTCCTGTGACTCTCAGAGCAGTTATGTCAGTATCAGGGGCTTTAGTTACTTTGTTGAGAGAGAGAGAAAGAGAGAGAATGCAAGCACATGAACATGGATGGGGGAGAAAGAGAGAGAATCTTAAGCAGGCTCCATGCCCAGCATGGAGCTGGATGTGCGCCTCCTTCTCACCACCCTGAGATCATGACCTGAGCTGAAATCAAGAGTCTGGCACTTAACAGACTGAGCCACCCCAAGGGGGGGGGGGGGGAGGCTTCAGTTACTATGTTAAATAAAGTCACCAAATTTAACTCTCACTAAGCAGATTTGTATCTACCTTGAAGTTTTCATGTCTGTAAAGTATACTTCTAAATAAATAGGTTGTGTCAATATATTATAATATGTGTACACAATTCCTTGTCCCATATATTTTCCTTTCTTATGTATAATTTATTCATGGAACTTTCAAGAGTCCCTTAGTATCTAGGGTTGACTAGTACTGAGCTAGGCCTAGAAATAAAACCTGTGAAATTATTTTGATTGGTCTGTTTTAAAAAATATATATACCTGGGGCACCTGAGTGGCTCAGTCAGCTAAGCGTCTGCCTTCAGCTCAGGTCATGGATCCTAGGGTTCTGGGATCAAACCCCACATCGGGCTTCCTGCTCAGCAGGGAGCCTGCTTCTCCCTTTCCCTCAGCTGCTCCCCCTGCTTGTGCTCTGTCTCTCTCTGTCAAATAAATAAATAAAACCTTTAAATATATCTATATATAATATATAGATATACCTAGTAAAATCTATAGTAAATTTTAGCATTTTCTAAGTCTTTTAACACAGTCCTTGAAGAAAAGCAGAACTTCAAAATATCTTATAAATTGAATCTGAATCACTTTGTTTCCTCTACATGGCAATGATTAAACTTTGTCCTAATTATATTGAGACAAGGTTATAGAAGAACCCCATAGGCCCATCATTTACTTCTGTGTTGCCAGACAAGGAATATACAATAGTTGTATTCTTTTCCCTCATTTTCTCTAGTCGCTTTGTTTCTCTGATTCCTTCTTTTGTTTATTGAGATAAAATTCACATACCGTAAAATTCATGTTTTAAAGTGTCTGCTTCAGTGTTGTTTTTTTTTCACAAAATTGCACAAACATCACTACCATCTAATCTCAGGATACTTTTATCTCTCCAAAAAAAGCAGCCACTCCTTATTTACCTGACCCCCAGCTGTTGGCAACCACTAATCTGTTTTTTGTGTCTGAATTTACCTATTCTGGATATTTCGTATAAAGGGAATCATACAACATATGGCTTCTTTCACTTAGCATAATGCTTTTGAGGTTCATCCAAGTTATCACATGAATCAGTCCTTTGTTCTTTTTTGTGGCTGAATAATATTCCATTATATGTATATGCCACATCCTGTTTATCCAGGCATTCATTGCTAGATGTATGAATTGTTTCCACATGATGAATAATAGTGCTATGGATATCTGTGGACCTGTTTCTGTGCAGATATGAAATTCCGTTTCTCCTAGGTACATGCGTGGAAGTACAATGGCTGGCTCATATGGTAATTGTATGTTTAACTTTTTTGCAGAACCGCCAAACTGTTCTCTATGGCTGCTGCATTATTTGCATTCCTACCAGCAATATATGAGGATGACAGTTTCTTCATATCCTCACCAATACTTTTTATGATCCATCTTTTTTATTACCACCTTCAGAGCAGCTATGAAGTCGTATTGCATACTTATTTTTCTGATTCTTAACCATTAGGTTTACTTAAAGTTGAGAGTGTCCTGTGGCATTTTATTGTTATTATCAATATAGTATAGATAGATATGTATATATTTATTATCAGTATATAATAATAATACATATTCTATCTGTATTATATATGTATATACACATATGTATATAATGTTCACAATCGCCTTTCCATCCCCCTTCCCATCACTTCAGTCTCATTCTCTTGCTCTGTAATTTTAGAACCATTTAAAATCCAGAGAACCTTCCAACACCCATTGATGCATCACTGTAGCTTTCTGCAAATGAACCCAGGGGACTAGTCTGTGAGTATCACCTAGAAGGACATGGTTTCACCCGGCATTAGTCCCTCATATTCCTCAGTAACTTAACTGCAGGTGTAACTGCATTAAAGCATTGGGGACTTAACACTTAAAGGGTTACAAGGAAGAAATTTTTCCAGTATATCGCAAAGACAGCAGTGAATGTGTTTCACATGTAAGATTCTTATATATGTGTAATTGAAGAAGATGCTATCACATTTGTTTTTCTTCTGCTTATCTCATAAGGGAAGGAATTTCTTCATTCCTTGAAATATATTTTGTCCATTTGGCATGTTAAGATATGATTTCATTGCACTTATTATAAAGTTTCATTGTAAGTCACTAAACAAGACTCAGGCAGAAAAGGTGATCTTGAGAGGCAGTGATTGTGAAGCATGAAATGTGAATTCTGGCATTGATGCAGTAATCTGTGTGTGTGTGTGTGGGTCTGTATGTGTGCACGCATGTGTGTATGCATGTGTGTGTAACTTTGAATTAATCAGATAACCTTTTGGTTGTTTCACTTATCCAATGATGAGGTTGAAGTAGAGGATTTTTAAGGTTCCTTCTTGATTTAAAACTCTTATTCTATGTTTCATTGAAGATCACACAATGTAGTAGTAATATTTCTTCTACTACTTATCCCTGGGTATGTTACCTGAAGTTTTGGTTATCAAGTTTAAAAAATGTTACAAAGAGATTAAATGAAAAGTTACATTTAAGCAAAGAGGTAGCATACTGGTGATTTTATGGAACAAACTTTGACTGCATAATAGAGTTATGTACATAGAAGGTAATCCCTTCAAAAACATCATGAACCTGTGTATGCTGTGGTTGTGTTTGATTTTGATTCCCAGGGATACATTTTACATGATAAGGGCCACTAAAATGTTCAGTAGTCAATCTCTTAAATTTACAAAATATTTTACTGGGATCAGACCTGAGTACAGCCTTGATTGATGTTAGCCCAATGAGTGATTCAAGCCTGACAGTTGTGTTCTGTGAAGTAGAGGTTGTTTAGAAAGGAAATCTTGTTTCTTGATTTTGTATGATGAATCTTTGTGAGTGCCTCTAGAAATTATGTGCAATTGCCTGATTTGTTCTTAATACAGGACCTATATTTCAAGTTCATTGCATTTAAGCATTTGCTAGTTCACTTTTAAATCCTTTCTCTCTTTTGTATCTTCTTTTCGTCTGCAGGATGTTTTCACTCCAGAATGCAAATTTAAGGAATCTGTATTTGAAAACTACTATGTGATTTATTCTTCCACACTGTACCGTCAACAAGAATCAGGCCGAGCATGGTTTCTGGGACTCAATAAAGAAGGTCAAATTATGAAGGGAAACAGAGTGAAGAAAACCAAGCCCTCATCACATTTTGTACCAAAACCCATTGAAGGTATGAAATGAACTTTTTTTTTTTTAGACCCTGATTTCTGTGTGTTGATGCCAATTTTGCTCCTTGTCCCTTGCTCAGTGGAGTTTACTTAGAATGCAACATATCAAAATAAAGTTTCAGAAAACATAGTACTACCTCTTCCTAAAAAAGAAAAAAAATTCTATTACAAATACTTGGCACTTATTAAAAAAACTGCTTGAAATAGAAGCTAGAAAATTCCTGAAAGTAGAAAAATAGCGCTAGTTACCATTTAGAATGTAATTTCCTTCTCTGTTGAACACAATAATTTAATTCCTCAAGCTACACTCTTGACAAGCCAGTCATGTTATTATAGTGCTTTAAAGTTTGCAAAAAGCCTTTGGAGATATGTTTATATCTATATATGTTTATATATGCTAACATATACATCTTTGTGAACAAATCTAACAATATGGTGTATTAATTTTTCTTTGTATTTTCTAAGGAAAGAAAATAGTATGCTGTTTACTGTGATCAGTAAACATTTACAGTATTCAATTTTATCCTTCTCAGTCAAGCCTATAACCTCCCCTCTCATGATCATTTAATACAGTGTTCACTTATTTAAAATTGATTGGTGGAATAAATAATTTTATGCTAAGGAAACCCATTTTGGGCAACTTGTTCCTTGTGGAAGATGAGACTATACTATTGGGGTAACCACTTTTGCTGTATTCATTCAAGCTTTTTAAGACCGGCTAAAAAATAGCAGTAACCTAGACATTTACTGATAACCTTCGTTTCTGAAAGTCACATTATAATCACTTAAAGCATTAGTTCAGCCTCCTTGTCTGTGGAAATAAGGAGATTGAGGCAGTGCCTTACAAGTCTGTAACATAGCCAGGCTTTCTGTCCCCTGAATATCCACCAGGCATGGTCCGGTCGACTAGCATAACATCATAGCTCCTGCTGCACCATACCTATGATTGTAATAGTCAACAACCATTTGTTCAGTTGACACTGTGTTGGAAGCCCTGGGGGGAAATGTGACATTCGAAGCTCCTGATCCCTCTCAAAACTCCCCTCACACCCTGTCCTTTTAACCACACAAAGCAGAACTTGCCTTCTTGTAATCTGTTTTCACAGTTTGGGGACGCGCGTAGTTCTTTGGCCCTCCTCTCTCCATAATGTCCATCCACTCACGTGCCTGAAAATGCCTATTAGTCTTTGTAAAGAACACATCCAGGAGTCACTGCTTGTGTGGGGGCCTGACTCTCTTCAAGTAGAATTAAATATTCTGTCACTTTATCATTTTATACAATCCTCTCCCCTAGAACTGATCACATTGTATTAAATTTACCTGTTTGCCACACTGTCTTCTCTTATCCATGGATTGATCATTGTTTGAATGTACAGAACAAGTTTTTTTCTCATATATCTTTGTTGCTTGTATAATATCTTGCATATCAGAGAGACATTTAATAATCTGTCATCAATTGAGTGAACACATGAATGAACGAATGAATAGGTAAGTATGAAGACAAAGAAGAATTATATATGCTTCAGATAACCTTACAGTATTCTTGGAGATATGAGATACGTGTATTAAAGCCAATAGTATAATGTAGAAAGTGATGTATTACATGTTGCTGGAAATGATATTGGGATTTAGGGAAAGAGCAATCACTTCCACAAAAAAAAAAAGATATTGGAAACTTGATCATTTAAATGTAATTGCAAGGCAAGGCCAGGTTCAGACCATTAGAGGTGAGAGGTAGAGATCAAGCAGACAAAAACACTCTGGGTGCAGTGTGAATAAACTGTTAAAACTTCTGCATCATTTTTTTATTGGAATGTAATTAACATGTACATTATACATGTATATAACATACATATTCTATTTATTTCGGCTGTACAGTATAACAATTCAACAATTCTATACATTTCTCAGTGCTCAACAAGATAAGTGTACTCTTAATACCCTTTATCTATTTCACCCATTCCCCTACCCACATCCCCTCTACTGCATCATTTTTATTTGCGCATTTATATAGACTTTGTTGTTGTTGAAACAAAAGTAGCACATGTTCATTAACAATTTTTGAATTCTGGAAAGTGTAAAGGAAAGGAAAAATCCACATGTGTTATTTGCTCTTTTTATGGAAATGCTTGTCATACCGACCCCCCCCAAAAAAAAGAAAAAACACACCGATAACTTACCCTCCTATTCATGACTGCTGTTTGCACTTTGGCTAGTCAAGCTTCTTGAGACTGTGTGACTACGTACACGTTTCCAAGAGTAATGGATTCAATGACTACATTCCTAGTCTCAGAGCTGCCTAAATTCTATAGTTATTGCTGCATTTCAGTACAAATGTTGGAAGAGACAACTAGACATTCCTAATTGTTTACTTTAGAATTAGATTTGGCTATGTACAATACAAAACCCATGTTAAGAGCAGCTTAATCATACAGAGTTTTATTCTCACCAACCAAATCAAGAAACCTGCCATCCAGGGCCTGTTCTGTGACTTCCCAGTTGTTAGGGACCTCAGCTAAGTCCATCTGAGTGCCACTCTCCCTAGTGTGTTGTACAAGTGCGCCCTGCACTATCAACACAACCACACAATGGCCCTGGTTCTACTCTTGCCCCCACGATCCAACCAGCGTCCTCATTCCAGCCAGACAGAAGAAGAAGGGATGAGAAAGGCAGAGGCAAAACCCTGTGTCAGCGTTCTCTTCTAGAAGGTTCCCATTAGCTGCCATATGATACTTAAATCCCACTGACTGCAACCCAGTCAGGGTGGTCTCACTTATGTGCAGGGAAGCCTAAGAATGTACCATTTCTTCTGGATGGCTACATGCCAAATAAGTGTTCAGTTATTTTGAGAGAATAGCAGAATGGGACTGGGACAGTAAGAGCCTCTGCTTCAACCTGCCATCATCTTAACATCTTAACTTTAGAATAGCCCTGATTTCCTAATTTTCTTATTGATAGCCTTTTGGTCATTGTTTTGTTTTTTATTTTCCTTATTTACTGATGTTTTGACGATTTCCATTTTGTTCTGAGGGGGGGGAATAGTCCATTCTAAATCAGATTCACTAATTTAACACAAATATTAAATTCACTTGGATTTGTTTCCAAGGCTCTTTGTCTCTCTATATGGCAGGAATGAAAGCTGAGGTGTTGGAGTATATGGAATATGATAAGAATCATTTCCAAAAATGAAAACAAGAATGCAATTGTTTCAGAACAAAGGCCTTTTAATTCCCTAGAAATGTCTTTGCCTTTTGTCTTAGAGAGCAAGGTTAACTTTTTTTTTTTTTTTTAACAAATTAGCTAACAGTTCTACAAATGCTTACCCTGTACAGGTATTGTGCTAAACATGTCTCGGTTATCCCCCTTTTTTCCATTCCATTTCTATGAAGTGGATCCTAATATTATCCCCATTTGACAAATGTAGAAAATGAAGCACAGAGACATTGAGTAATTTGTCCTGTATCAAGCAGTTCGTAAGTGGCAGAGGCAGAATCCAAGCCAAGGCATTCTGACTCAAGCGAGCATGTGCTTAATCTCTGTGAGGATGAATGAAACTGCTTACAGTCTGAAGCCTGAAATGTAACCTCAACATAGCATAATAAGACCCTAGCAAATGCTGTGGAATAAATGTCTCCTATATGCTTCGCTCCTTTTTAAATCTAGAATATACTTGCTCACTCCTTAGAAATAAAAGCCTTTTAGATTCATGGAGACCTTCATGTTCTTATATTGCAACAGACCCATGAAATTCCTCAGTTCTCCCATAGCTTGTTTTACTTTGAGATCATTATTATAATGCAAAAATATGAACAAATTCCCAGTGATTCTCCATGCAGCTATGCTTTATGTTATCAAATGATGTAATTATATAATTACCATTAGTATCCAAGATGTGTGCACTTGAGGCTTTTTTAGACATTATTCTACTATGCAGCAAGAACTTCTCTCTGCTCACTAGGATCCCCAAACTATTTGTGCTACCACTACTATTACTACTATTACTAGTCTTACTGCATTTATATACAGTTTACTGTTTACTAGGCAGGTTGCATATGTTCATTAAAGGTCACAACAGCCTTATGTTATTACCCTCATCTTATAGATGAAGAGACCAATATTTAAAATAAGTATGTAAGTATGCCCTGGCCAATCAGAGGGCTAGATAAATACAGAACTGGGACTGCAATCTAGGAAGCCTACTGCCAAAGCCTATATACCTACCTCCTACATCATATGTCCCTTTAATCTGAAGTAAGCCTATGGATATGCTAATAATTAAAAACGTCAGTGATAGGAAAGCAGAAATGTTATACCATGAAACAACTTGCATAGTAAGCTAGCTCTAAACCATGCAAAATGGAGACAGATATACATGATATGACAAGATAAATTCATAGTGGTACATAATCAGATAGCATAGTTATGAGAATGCCATGTTAAAACTAAGCAAGAAAGGATAAAGAATATATCACTTTTTTCTTGACAAATGTTAACAGGCTTCATTTCCTGTTCCGCAAAAGAAAAATTTGGAGCAGATGATTCCTAAAGTTCTTTGACAGTGACATTCTGTGCATTCTTTATAATCACTTTATTGTAAAACCATGTTTCTTCAGGGAGCCCAGCTTAGGATTTATAAATAAAATGATTCTAAACACATATCCTTTATTGAATTATTGAATGAATAAAGTACAGTTTTATGAGCTACCCCCATAATGGGTGATTTGTAACTTTTGTTTAGAAGGAGTGGGATGAAAAACATTCTAGCCATAACCCATTGTAAAGGAAGTTTTTGGTAATATTTTTTTCCATAGGACAATTATAAAGCACGTAACTAGAATTCACTTTCAGAAGAGAGAGAAAATGACAAGTTTATAAGAGGTTAACCATATTGCTGGCTAACTGGAAAGGTTGTCAGTTATCTTTAGTTTTTAAAGGAATTTTTATAAATCTGTAAACCCACCACTGCATAGTTACCAACAGAGTCCAGTAGGGACTGTGGACTGTAAATGTCCCCCCCTCCTTGGGGAAGGAAATTGACCATTTACAGAGGGAAAGCCAGAGAAGGTTTGTTTTGTTTTGCAAATAGCTCTGCCTTTTCCCCAGTCCTGATGATGATATCCTTTTGAGTGTCAGGATTCCCAAAATTAAACTCTGCCAGTCCCAGGATCTTTAAGTCCTGCACTGATTATATGACAATAATTACCCACCAGCCCCTTTCCCATCATGTTCTCACTTTCCATCCTGGGTTTAGAACACAGGTGGTGTTAATGAAGAGTTGCAAGGGCATCTATTCAGACAGATGGATGGACGTGATATTTAAACCCATTACTATGTACACTTGCATGTCAACCGTTACTTACACGGGTCCCCTCCCCTGGAATTTAAGACAATGGAACAGGCTTCATGATTCCCAGTTTTGCCCTTTCAGACCATTGTTCACACCACAGATAAGTAACTCCCCCAGATTTAAATTGTCTTGGTGGTAACCTCCCCCTTTAGCTTTAGATACAGCAGCCAAATAGTTTTTGACAAAGAACAAGATACAGTCTCCTCCTTTTCTCCTCCCTCCTCCAAGAAGCTCATTACTCAGCTACTGCAGGTGGTTGGGTATTCAGAATCTGGTTCCTTCCTCCTGAAAAGAATGTGTGCACTTTTCAAAGATTTAAGCTTCAAGAACTTAATCCCGGAGGGAGAAATATGTTTCTACAGTAAAAGTAGTAAATACTAATTGAGAGTCATTGCTACAGAAATATTAAACTCTAAATAAAGGAACATTTGCTAATTTCCACCAATATATTTTCCAGTGGGGAGACAAGACACACACACACACACACACACACACACACACATTTAAATTATCCGTTTTTCCTGTTGTAACTGTTGATTTAAGCTAATAGAATCTAAGTACCAACAGTGTAACGTAGAGCAGTGTTTACCAAACATCAGTATCCCAGCCATCTGTAGTTAGAAATTCTCAGACCGGATCTCCAGAGCGATCTGGTTTTATTGTCCAAGTGATAATGATGGCAACCAGGATCAAGACTTAGTGTTCTAAATTGAATTTAGTGATTCTAGGCTCATTTTGATCAAGTCTGGCCATAGGCAATTATTTAAATTTATTCAGATTATTGTGATCAATATATTGGACTAAGCCTAATCTAACATAGAGTAAATTGTCACTCTGACACCATGGAATTGAATATACTAAACATGTTACATTTTGCCATTTCCTACTGCTATTAAGATGGCTGTATTCTAGTGCTGAGTTAAATTATTATATGGAGTAAATTAGAGCTAACACCAATTATTGCACTAAATTAACATTGACTAAAAGTAACCTTATACAAATCAATTAATCAAATATAAATAAATGTCTAGTTCTGATAAACATTTTGCCAATGATTTGCTAAGTAATTTTGAGAAAATAATTTACCCTCTTCAAACCTCAATAATCTCTGAAGATGAAGTTGATTATAAATGCCATCTGTTTCATAGGAATAACATGAAGATAAGACTGAAAGAAAGTTGGATATCCCAAATCTATTAGATCAATCTAAAGTGCGTTTTTCATTTTCCCTTGGAAACTGGACATTGTGTTTTTGGGTTATGTACTGGAGAAATGCTGTGAGGTGTGGTATTCACTAAGGGATTAGAGACAATGTAAATGAAATTTGGAGGGAAAATAATCTCTTCAAAAACCATACAATGAGATACCAAAGAACTGAACAAACCAAGAATCCTAATGTTTTAGGAGCTCTAAATGGGAGGATAGTAGTGGCAAGTTGATTTTGATATTTTTATTTCAATTGACTGGAAAAAAACTAAATGGTTTGTTTCCCAGAATCCTCTTTTGGACCCCACCATACTGAAAGACAGAAACAGAGCAAAAAAATACCTATAGCTGATGCCCCTGTTTGTTTTAATTATAGCAAATAGCTGCAATTCTCTCTCTCTCTGTGTCCATCTTTTGAGTTTGGAATCTCTGCCAGACTGTGACACCTTCTTCCCCCAAACCAGTGTAACTCATTCAAAGCAGCATTTTCCTGGCTTTGAATTTAGTCTTAAATAAAACCCTCCTACCTCTCCCTGCTACATCCTTCTTCCATATCTATCTCTCTCCTGCACACAAATATTGCTTCTCATCTCCTTCTAAATGAAGATATAGATCTTTGTGTTCACAATGTCTCTTAACTCTTCATAATAAATATTTACAGCATACCAGGTGCATTCCTTTGGCAATATATTGCTTCTGAACCAGCACTTAAAATTCTTTTACAGTTCCAAAGGGATTTCATGTGACATTAATTAAGGTGTGAAATTGCTTCATGTTAATTGCTCACACCCTTCCATGATCTGCGATTAAGACAATTAAATATCTTTAATGGTACATTAACAGAGCAATCTAACCTTTCCACTTCTTAGAAATTACAGCGGGCCAAGGACAATTCAATTAAATTGGTAGTAATAAAAAGATTAGTCATATTTCATTCTTCTTTGATGGAAACTGATATAGGATGGGGGTTCTTTATAGAGGGCCATTTATGAACTTTATCAGAAATTGGAGTTACATTGCCTCCATTTGGAAAACAGAATTTGTCAGCAACGACTACACTTGCCCTCCACACAGATTTTGCAATCTCCCTCACAGAGCAATACTGACAATCAAAGATTTACATCTAGCTCTCCCCATAATTATAAGAACACTCACTTTTTAAGTGATTTGCAGGAATCTAGAAATAATATGTCATGATTAGTAGCCACAGTATTGCTTTATATGACATTTGTGTGGCTCGTTATTGTTAACCTGCTTTCCTCCACAGAGTATCATTTGATAGTCACTAACACCCCGGGAATATGCAGTTTAAGATTATCATCCCAATTTTAAACATGAGGAAACTGAGTTTAAGAGAAGTTAAATAACTCACCCAGGTCCATATAGTTAGAAAGAGGTAAAACTATGACCAGAGCTGTCATCTCTATCAAAGACTGTCAGGGGATCCAATAAGGTCCTGGAGGATTGACCAGTGGGTCTATAACATACAGTCAATAGTGACTTGACAAGAGTAATTTCAGGGGTGTAGCAAGGAATAAATCTAATTGGAGTGGTTTCAAGTTATCACAGGAGGTAAAGAAAAAAAGAAAGTATTATGAAATCACACTTTTGAGGAGTTATGCGAAAAGAAAGGAGGGATAGAGAAATGGGGAGTTAGCTGGAGAGAAATATGGTAGTTACATAGTGTGATTGCTTGTTTGTTTAAAGCTATTACAGCCTATTTATAGACTGATGGGAACAACTGGGGAGAAGTAAGATTTGGCATTACAGGAGAGATGGTTACTAAATAACACTGACCAAAGGGGGTGGGATCATACTCGGAAGCGGCAAGTGGAGGGCCAGATTTAGACAGGCATGGGAAGAATTCAAGCACCAGAACACATGTGAGCAGATGTAGGCAGGTGGGTCATTTTCGTAGTGGAAATATGAAAACTTTCTCTTCTGCTGCTCTTTTCTAAGTGAAATACAAAGCAAGGTGGTTTACTGATTAAAAAAAAAAGGAAGGAAGGGAAGGAAGGAAGGAGGAAAATGGAGGAGAGAGAAGAGAGAGGAGAGAAAGACAAGACAAGAAAAGAAAGAAGACAGGCCTATAACCTGAGTCTGAGGAAGGTTTGAGGAGAAAGGAGAAGGTACGGAATGGCCCCTTAGAAAGAATGGGAGAGAAAACTGGCAAGAGAAATGTAGGAGGGTTCCAGGAAGTGCTGAGGACACCCATGAGGTTTGGGATGAAGGTTTCAACTTGAGACCAGTCAACAAAGTTTTATGTAGTTTGTTTGTTTGTTTTTTTCCAGACACATTAAACTATTTGACTATGAGCTTAGAGCAGGGACCTTAGAGTTAATCACACATGAATTTTAATGCTGATTCTGCCCTGTGGTGCCTTGCACTACTTCCAACAAACTACCCATTTTGTTCTTCAGTTTCCTTAGTTGCAAAAGGAACCAATAAAAGGATCTTTTAGATCATTTAAAATAACCAGAGTGTATATAAAGAGCAGATATACAGTAAGTGCTCAATTAATATTAGCTATGATAATGAGGACACTGACTGCTTAGGAGGTGACTGCTCACCTTAAGGGGTTGAACTGGGGATTTCTAGTGAATGCTAGGTCTTGAAGTAATACACGATGTAGGCTATGTTATAAGAAACTTTTGTGTCTCCTTGTGTCTGCACATGAGGAAGAATATTCTCTCATCAAATCTACCTCATTTTTACTCTGAAAGCTGCAGTGAATTCGTTCTGTTCCAATGTACTATGGATCAAGAAAAGTCAAAACATGAATAAAAGGAAACATCCAGAAGAAGGAGAGGAGAAGGGGGTATGGGTGGTGAGAAGGGGAAAAAGCGAAATAAATTGAAACAAGTACCAAAATAGAGGAAAATAGAAAACTGATTTGAAGAAAGAGTACTAAAGAACCAAACAGAAATGCTTCCCTTTTCAGAACATTGTCTCCTTTTACCAATTATCCAAAACCATTATGATCCCACATGTCTTAGAGGAATAATGGTATTTATATCCAAAACATTCTATGGGATAAAAAAGAGCATGTGTGTGTGTGTGTGTGTGTGTGTGTGTATGTGTGCTTTAAAGAATAAAGAGGGCAAGGAATGTGATCAAGAACCACCCAGGTGAAAGAACAGCAACGTTGTTAATCAGGCATTGTATCATCAGGACACTGAACATTCTTGATATTTAGATACTGAAACTTTGTTGGGAAAATACTGTGAAGTGAAATCAGAAAGAAACACAGTTGGAAATCAGTTCCATGCCAAGTGGTAGCCATTAAATCATGTCCACTGAAAATAAAATCTGTATCACAAAAGTAGTCCCCAGGGTCTCAGATGAAACATAGTAAGATTGTAACATCACAAATTGCCTAAATCCGGGAACTTGTTTCCAACTGTTAAATGGGCAGTGGCACTGAATGTGAGTTTCTGAGAAAGGTGATTGGGGAGCTGGGAGAACAAGAAATACAGGGGGTTAGATTTTTTGTTTGTTTGTTTCACTTTATTCCCAGTCTGAAAATTACTCCTCATCAAAAGAACTGGAGTATCAAACTGCTGTCCTAGCTGAAGTGGGCCAAATGCATACAACAGAAGACATAGGAAGAAAATATTCAAGAACAAAGAGACTTTTTTTTAAATGTAGAGCCTCCTAGAGCAAAATAAATATATTCCTAAAGAAATAATAGCTTATTGTATAGACAGTGATGGTAAATCTCCCCGCCCCTTAAAAATCATGTACTTTGAAATAATGCAAAGTAAGAGATCAGAGGTCATTGCAATTACTAATAAGGACCTGATTATCAGGAAGAGAAAAACTTAATCTTCCATAGTATGGGGCTGATTTGAGAAGCACGATTGGGAGCTGTAAAATTTATATAACTATTTGGAGTTCAGAACCTAGGCAGTTTCCTAGGCATGCTTCTTAAATGTTTCCCACAATTGTGTAGTGTATGTTTGGAAATTAACACCAGAACTCCAAAGTCTAGTACTAGTAGCTGTATAAAATTATGATTAATTTTTACTGTAAAGTATATGGATGCTCATATATGGGATTAGTAATTCTTGATTTATCATTTGTTGTTTAGTCTTCTTCAGTGCTACATTAAGCTCCCCACAAAACAAAAGGATAACTCTTCTCAACATGTTAGCTTGACCAAGTGAACCCCACCTTTCAGTTGTAGTCAAAATTATGGTACTTGGAGTATATCAGATATTGTATATATTAGAAAAGCAGCAGATTTCACACATAATGGTGCCTCAGCGAGGTCTGTGTCTAA
This sequence comes from Callorhinus ursinus, assembly GCF_003265705.2. Lineage (NCBI taxonomy): Eukaryota > Metazoa > Chordata > Mammalia > Carnivora > Otariidae > Callorhinus > Callorhinus ursinus. The sequence goes on from NW_027397063.1 coordinate 66,165,371, forward strand.
GAAATTACAATTGTGTTTGCAACATATCAGAACTCATGAAAGTTTCAGATGCTGCCCGCCATTTGTTATAGGATCCGTGCTGTGAGATTCAGTTTGACTGATTCTTCCTACTAATCTGACTGGCTATATTCATGTCATGCAAACATAGGTAGACATTTTTCTAGATAATGAGATTGAATACATAGATTTTCCCTATACACTCATGTACTTGATGGACATATTTTTTAACTCTTCATTCCCTATCAAATTGAGGCTGATAGACATCAGGATCATGGTTGAAAACATCCAGCTTGGAACTCTGGAGGTCTGACACGAATTAGCCCTGCTGGGCTTATTCTTCCCTATTTCTCTATTTTACCCCATTCTTCAACCAGTCCCTGTTTTTCTTATATAACTTGCACTTCATTTCTTCACTCTTTTTCAGTAGCCTATCCATCTGTCTAAATTCTCTGCCTCCTTCAAGGCTAAATCAGCATCAAATAGCTGTTGTTCTGTACTCATTTCCATTCACCTCTCTACTCTGGCTCTGAACACCCTGTGATTTGTGTGCACGTCTGTGCTCTCCTTCTTAGCCTTGAGCTCCGTGAGGGCCAGAATCAAGTGGTCATCTCTCACAGTTGCTATGGAATCTAGCGGAGTGCCTGGAATAAATTAAGTGTGCACCTTTTTATAGAATCAATGACCAAATCAATGCTTGTACCAATTCAGCTTTGGATATTAGTTCACAAAAGGGTAATTGAAAATGGAAGAGAGAAAAGAACATGAAAAGTCCAATTTAGGATGAAAGTGATGAAACATTAGTTAAGAAGGGCCAATAAATGTTTTGTGAGCCAGTTCCATCCTACCAAAGGCATCCAAGATACTCTACATCTCCCTAGTCTATGTATGAGCATCAGGACCAGTCGGGTCAGAAAATTTTCTCCCCTGTCCTCCCATCGTTCAGTAATTTATAGCTTTAGCTCCAGTCAGGACACTTCTCTTCCAGACAGCAACGAACTTTTCTAAGATGAACTGTCTAATAGAAATATCATATGAGCTACATACATAATTCAAATTGTTCTGGTAGTCACATTTAAAAAAATAAAAACAAACGTGACATAAATTTTATTTTTATTTTATTTTTATTTTTTTAGATTTCATTTATTTTTTTGACAGAGAGAGAGAGATACAGCGAGAGAGGAAGCACAGGCAGGGGGAGTGGGAGAGGAAGAAGCAGGCCCCCCACCGAGCAGGGAGCCCGACGCGGGGCCCGATCCCAGGACACTGGGATCATGACCTGAGCTGAAGGGACGCGGTTAATGACTGAACCACCCAGGCACCCCACGACATAAATTTTAATAATCTATTCAGCCCAGTATATCCAAAATATTATCTATTTAATATGTAACCAGTCAATACATTACTTGTGAGATATTTAGTGTTTTATAATTACAGCACATCTGAAATAGGACCAAGCGTGTTTTAAGTGCTCTGTGATCACATAGGCAAAATGGATATTATATTAGGCAGTGCATTCCTTGGATATTCTCATCAGATTTTCCTATACCCTTACCAACTCTATACCCCCTCAGTTATATCTCAATTCTCTCCATCTTACTATAGTACTAAGACTAATATTTTTGACTATTAGGGAATTTTTGGCTCTTCCCATGCAAATAAGACATTTCAGGCTTTAATAATCATTTCTTTGTTTGTAGCTTACACTCAGTATTTGTGTGTCTGTGATATTTTTTAAAAAAGTGTAATTATTAATTATGCTGTGTAAAATATACACAACATAAAATTGAACATTTTAACCATTGTAAGCGTGCATTTCAGTGCCGTTAAGTACATTCACATTGTACTTGCACACACTGTACCATTCTCCCTTCCCCCAGCCCCTGGCAACCACTGTTCTGCTTTCTGTATCTATGAATTTGACTACTTTAGGTATTCCACATAAATGGAATCATAAAATATTTGTCTTTTTGTGTCTGGCTTATTTCACTTAGCCTCATGTCCTCAAGGTTCATTCATGCTTGTGTCAGAGGTTCCTTACTTTTTTAAGGCTGAATAATATTGCATTATATGTATATACCACATCTTGTTTATCATTCATCCCTTGATAGACATTTTGGCCACCCCCACATTTTGACTATTGTAAATAATGCTGCTCTGAACATAGGTGTACAAATATCTGTTCACATCCCTGCTTTCATTTATTCTGGGTATATATCTAGAGGTGGAATTTCTGGATCATATAATAATTCTGTTTAATTTTTTGAGGAATCCCAGTATCGTTTTCCACAACGGCCATACATTTTATGTCTCCACCCGCAACTACGATGTTTTCAATTTCTCCACACACTCTCCATCACTTGTTACTTTGTTTTTGTTTTTTTGTTTTCCTTTTCAAAAATAGCCATCCTGCATTTGTTTTTATTACCATTTTCGGATGACATTAGGAATATTTAGTAGCGGTAAGGCCAACTTGGATCTCAATTAATAGATGGAGCTAATTTAAACATTGTCTGATATAAGACAATCATTTGTTCGTTTTTGATGAATTGCTCTTCTGCTTTTTTTTTTCTTTGAGATTTTATTTATTTGACAGAGAGACACAGAAAGAGAGGGAACATAAGCAGAGGGAGTGGGAGAGGGAGAAGCAGGCCTCCCGCAGAGAAGGGAGCCCAATGGGGGCCTCCAGGACCCTGGGATCATGACCTAAGCTGAAGGCAGACACTTAACGACTGAGCCACCCAGGCGCCCCTGCTCTTCTGCTTTTATTAAGAACTCTTGACTAGGATTTTGAAGCCTTACATTCTCATCCCGGCTCTGCTGTTACTCACCATCTGACTTTAGGGAAGTTGCTTAGTTTCTTTCATACTTAAAAAATTCGGATAAGAATTTCTCACTTTTGGGCACCTGGGTGGCTCAGTTGGTTAAGCGACTGCCTTCGGCTCAGGTCATGATCCTGGAGTCCCTGGGTGGAGTCCCGCATCGGGCTCCCTGCTCAGCGGGGAGCCTGCTTCTCCCTCTAACTCTCCCCCCTCTCATGTACTCTCTCTCTCTCTCTCTCTCTCTCTCTCTCTCATTCTCGCTCTCTCAAATAAATAAATAAATCTTTAAAAGAAAGAATTTCTCACTTTATTCACAAGGTTATTATAATTATCAAATGAGGTAGTCAATTTAAAATGGATTTGAGGGACCCCTGGGTGGCTCAATTGGTTGAGCATCTGCCTTTGGCTCAGGTCATGATCCCAGGGTCCTGGGATAGAGCCCTGCCACGTTGGGCTCCCAGCTCAGCAGGGAGTCTGCCTCTCTCTCTCTCCCTTGCCCCTCCCTCCCCACTTGTGCTCTCCCTCTCTCAAATAAATAAATAAAATCTCAAAAAAAAAATGGCTTTGAAAACTCTGAAATAATAGATTTATTTAAGGGATCAAAAGTTCATTTATAGGATTACCATTGTGGTTATTTGTACATCAAAGTGATTGGGTTTTACATTTTGGACATATAATGTACTTTGTAGAACATTTATACCTTCTGTTTTCTTCTTGTATTTTGTGTCATCATTTTATTGTGTATCATTTAGAATAGCACAGGTATGGAGTATTAATACAACTATCAAAGTTATATTACAGAAGAGGAATGTTTTCTCCTTTCTTTCTTTGATTTCTAATTATATATGTTCTTTTAATTACTTTTTCATTTTAAAATTTGATTGAGATTTGTACTCCTTGATTTGTCAGCTTGAGTTTAGGCAGTAATACTGACATCCTAGAGCCTATAAATAATGAAAATTAAAGCCCAAGAAATTAATCTGTTTGTTTGACAAAGTTTTTACTCTCTTTGTTTATATTTGCATGCAATTCCTAGATTGACTTAAGTTTGCTTTCTTTAAAGGAACAGTTCTTTCTGTTAACAGAAATACAGAAATTCAAATACTTGATTTATTGAGGGGGGGATTAGTGAACTAGGAAACCTACTTATTACTCTTCATTTTCCAACTAAGATATATGAACTACTTTTTTCAAAACCTGGAATTTTATTATTCCATTTAATGGAAATATTTGAAAGTTAGTAATTGAGTAGTCCTAGAGGAGAGCAAATTGTACACTCTGCTATGGTACTAATGAGTTTTGTTCTTTTTGAAACACTGAAAATGTTCAGACACCAATTTAAAATCCTCCTTTAGGTACTTGATATCAGGATGGAGATCAGGGTTAAGTTATTGGAAAAGTTATCTGCAGCAGTAATTATAATGACAGCATTTTGCATTGTCACAACTGAAGTATTTTATGTATAAGTGAGAAATAGCAAAAAAAAAAAAAGATAAAAGTTAAAAGCAAATGTCCTGGGAAGAATCTATGACATAAGGAAACTAAAAAATAAGTAGTAAAATAAGAAATTCAACTATAAAATTTAAAAAAATGCATGTTCTTTAATTTAAATTGGAAAGTAACATCCTGCAAGTATCTCTAAGTTGGAGTTTAAGAAATTTGCTGGTCAAAATCTATTATATATATAAATATACTTAAGATTTTATTTATTTATTTATTCAGAGAGAGAGCACACATGAGCTGGGGGGGGCAGAGGGAGAGGGGAGAGAGAATCTCAAGCAGACTCCTAGTTCTCAGCTGGGAGCCCAATGCGTGGCTCGATCCCAAGACCCTGAGATCATGACTTGAGCTGAAATCAAGAGTCAAATGCTTAACCAATTGAGCCACCCAGGTGCCCCTTCATATATATATATAATTTTTTTAAGATTATTTGTGTCATTCTTTGAGACCTGATTTAGCAGTTTGTAGTCAGGCCTAGGGATGTTTGGTTTTCAGAGCTGACTAGGTGGCAGAGTAGGGAAAACTGTTTTCCGGTATCACATGAATAACTTTCTTTCTTTCTTTGTTTTTTTTTTAAAGATTTTATTTATTTGACAGAGAGAGACACAGTGGGAGAGGGAACACAAGCAGGGGGAGTGGGAGAGGGAGAAGCAGGCTCCCTGCCGAGCAGAGAGCCCCATGCGGGCTTCGATCCCAGGACCCTGAGATCATGACCCGAGTCGAAGGCAGATGCCCAACGACTGAGCCACCCAGGTGCCCCATCACATGAATAACCTTCTAATAGAATCACTTCATTACTTCTGAGTTCCCTTGTGCACTTACCAGTTATAAATAAATAGCTGTATTTTATACATATAAATGTATGGTTTAATCTTGTTGCTTTTGACACTTTGCCCATAACAGAAATATAGGTAAGAGACATTAGACTTGAGAAATTTCAAGATTTCCATAGGATCTTCCATAAGCATCCTCTGTTGAAAGCAGAAACTTAAATTATCTACTGGCATCATCTGAAAATTACATCAATTCTTTCTGAACTCATTTCCTCTGTACAACTTTGCTACTGAGGCCAAAGGTCTTTTGAGATATTGGAGGGGCCATTTAGTGCAATAATTGAAATACTTTAAGATTTCATTTAAAATATATGTAAAAAATGAAATAAAATAAAAATAAATATGTGTAATAATTTTGCACAATATACTTAGCAACCATAGTTTGTATATTTTGTACTACCCAAAGTGTGGTTCCGTTTGCCAAGATCAGCAAGATTTTACTAAAAATGTAGAATCTCCACAAAAAACTTCTGTCTCAGAATCTGCATTTTAACAATATCCCTGGATGATTCGAAAGCACATTAACGTTTAAGAAGCTCTACCACTGAGATGTTGGGAACAAAAAACCTGCCTCCTCATCACTGAACTAGTCTAAAGAGAATATTTCTTGTATCTTAACTTTCTTAATCTCGTTTTGAATTTAGAATACTTTTAGCCCCCCCAAATTATCAATTTTTTCTCTGCAATCCGTTATTCAAAATTCTCATGAACAGATCAACTCCTTCATTTTCTTAAAAATCTTTGGATGCTTACTATCTGCCAGACATTTAATCCTCATAAAAATTTAGTTTTTTAGCTATGAGAGTGTGTCCAGTTTGACAGAGTTGGTGAGTGGCTGAGTGAGGATGTCAACCCAGGCAGTGTGCTCCCAAGTTGGTGCTCTTAACCACCACATGACATCTATTTGGTCATAGTCATGCTCAGGTTTCCTGCACAAGGCAAAGCCCAAGTGAGGAAGCTATTTGATTAGAAATAGCATTCAGATTACTAAAGCACTGCAGTGATGGTTCAATCGATGGAGGTACTTAACTATTTTTTCCTAAATCAAGGATAAAAATAATTCCTGATATTTAAGTGAAATATTTCATATGCTTGCACACATTTATTTCACAGCAGTATAAGGAATGAAGATTCTATCTTACATGAATAACTATGAATTGAAAAATATTCTTTCCATGCAGTAATCTAGCAATAGCTGTGATAATTCACAGATGACTGAACTTTAGAGCCAGACAAAACAATAGAGGAGAGAGGAACTGTTTTATATAGATATGAAATAAAATCTCACAGTTGCATATTCAAACATGGAACAATCAGGAAAATGGCATTTTGTTTGTTTGTTTGTTTTCCTCTGTCCTCCCTCCTATTATCATTTCTTATGTAGGATCCCTGAAAATTGGTGGTAAATATTTCAATTTGATATAACAATGTCATATTACTTGTAGTAGGGTAAAGATTAGGAGCATGTAATTAAGCATTTTTTTTTCTTTGCAAACTAGATTGCAGACCAAGGACTTTAAAAAGTATCTATTTCTATCCTTTTAATCTTATGCTCACAATGCCTCCTCAAACTCTAGACGAAAATCCCGTTATATAGTTTAGCAGACAGGTAAGACTCAAGCCTTATCTGGAAGAGGACAGAAACCACTCTCTGCAGTTCAAGAAGACTTAAAAGGTTATGACTGATAGAACTGGAAGTGGACCATTTGTATCCACTAAATATGTTATCAAGTTAAAACTCATTTTTACACTGGGGAGAAGAGCTAGTGATGAGAGTGAAGAATATTGTAAAATCAAATTTCAGATGTTTATTGAAGCCAAATTGATGTCTACAATTATAAAAAGTAATTGATGTAATTTTGCTTTTCAGTGTGTATGTACAGAGAGCCATCACTTCATGAAATTGGAGAAAAACAAGGGCGTTCAAGGAAAAGTTCTGGAACACCAACCATGAATGGAGGCAAAGTCGTGAATCAAGATTCAACATAGCTGAGAACTCTTCCCTTTGTCCCTCTTCATCCCTTCCCTTTCTCCCCTCCCCTTTACCCATTTCCTTCCAGTAAATCCACCCAAGGAGAGGAAAACAAAATGGCAACCCAGGACCTAGTGACTAAGATTCTGCACTCAAAAATCTTCCTTTGTGTAGGACAAAGAAATTGAACCAAAGCTTGCCTGTTGCAATGTGGTAGAAAATGCACATGCACAAATATTAGCACACATAAAATCAAGGGAAACAAACAAGTCAAGACACCACAACATTGTGTTATTATTAATAGAGGGCTAATTATAGTGAAGACATAACTATAATAAATTTGAAATAAAGTTATTATCTTAAAGACAAGGGTTTTGGAGAATTGAACTTACAAATCAATGTAATACCTTGAGTAACTTAAACTTTGGATAATGCTGTGATGTGTGCTTTGTGTTGAATTTGAATTTTCTTTGGGCATCTGGAATTGACACATAATTACATCCTGTTTCCAGGATTTTTTTTTTACCATGATATTGAACATGTACAAATTATAGATTGTTCTAATGCCCATATGGTATAAGCCAGGAATCATTTAAAAGTTTAAAGTTTTATTCTTGAATTTGTTACTTACAATTATTTTATGCAAAAGTAGACTTTTGTTGAATTTAGTGGTATTAACTGATTTCATTCCTTCATAAAAAGTTTCAGATTAACCTAGTATATTATCATATTTTTTTTATCAAAGGAATTAATCCAGGATCTCATTTTTTTAGTTATTTAGGAAACAAAATGTGTTCTAAGGCTGAGTTTACTTACGGGAATTCTGTGTCATCGCCATGCCTGGGCAGTGATGAATAAGATATATGCTCTTATCATTTGGCCTGATTTTTCACATTGTGCACAGCTTTGAGAGTATAGGTGCATGTCTAGCTGTGTTAGAGAATTTTGTACCATCTCTTGCAGCAGGAAAGAAGGAAAAGGGGTTTCACACAAGGAAATAAATCCTAGGGGTCAAAGCAAATCGTATTTGCCTTTGTACCTTACCAGAGTTTTATGTATGTAGCATTTTCCAAACTTCAGGAAGAAATTGGGAGGCATGGCTGTGAAATTCCTAACTTACCATCTCATGAAGCCAGTGGCTTGCTTGTTGCTATATATCCTTGTTAATAAGTCTAGTTGACAATAATTCTGTCTCCTAGAACACAGAAGGGAAATTGATACACTGAATTTTCAAGGGGCATAGAGAAACAATATAGAATTAACAGCTATGGTTCCAAGGCACAGCGTTGTGTGAGCTTAATGTAGTTTAAAAAAAACTCAGTGTAAGGACTAGGCAAATGCATAGTTAGGAATACTCAAGTATTAGAAAAATATTAGGGAAGAAATGAATGTTGTACAATTGCCTTGGGGAAAAAAATAGATCTACTTAGTCCTACAAATCAGGAATGATATAGAAACATCCAAATTAAAACAAAACAGAATGTTAAAAAATGTATGCAGAATTATGGATATTATCAATGAGAAGACTTAGCATGTTACTTCTCCTATAGCTCTACTGTCCAGCATGTATTGTTCCAAATATGACTCCCTAAAATATAGACACTCTGCAGGAGCTCTAGGCCTCCACTTAAATGACCTTGCCATTGGTTGCTGTATTCTTTCAAAGTCAATGTAGTTCCCCTCACTCTACACAATCATTATTCTTTAATAGTGGTTTGTGTCCTTCACCAAGTATTCTATTTATGTTATCAGGAGGTTAGCAGAAAATGAAATGGAGTTGTAAAGAATAAAAGTTAGGCATCTAGGCAAGGATTTTGAACACACATTTGCAAAAGACATTTGTTTAACCAAAATATTTTGAAAGTAACAAATAAAGACATTTAAATTTAAAGAAAAAAAAAGAATGTTGCTCTTCTAGGAAAAAAATACCCTTGTAAAAAAAATTACCAATCTGGTTGTATTTCTCCTTGTCACTCTTGATTCAGCTTGATTTTAAACACACCTGTCACTTCTAGGAACAAACAAATCCCATGCACAAAGCCTTGTTTTCTTTGAAAAAATAAAAAGAAAGAGGCTTCTACAAAATGGGTCACAGGCTCATTTAGCATGAAATGACTTGAGATTTTATGGTGACACACACACACACACACACACACACCACAAATTCATCAGTAACACAATTGCAATTTCACAAAGTGTTATTAACTACACTAATGATTTCATGACAATATATTTAATCTGGTTCAATATTATGAAAAATGTGATAGAGATATAAACTCCCAACACAATTTTCCCCTCAATTGTCAATGGCTGTCCATCATTTATCACCGAGACTCCTATTTGTCTTCTTTCTGATAGCAATTAAGAAACAGATGTCTAACCACCCAATTTCTCTATTGTTTTTTTCATATCATTGAAGCAAATGTTGACCACAGTAAAATGTTTAGAAATTAGCTTTGGCTTATTTACAATTAATTTTGAAGAATAAATTGGAAACCTCCTATTTCTTTTACATATATTAACCTGACAAAAACTGTAGTTTAGAGCGTAGGGTGAACATTTGCTTAACTGCTGCTCACTTTTCAAGTACATAAAACCTTTAATAGAAAAAGTCAGTATTCACTGCCTAGGTTTTCAAACAATTACCAAATATAAACATATAATTATTCTATTTCTTCCAAAAACAAGAGCCAGTTTAAATAGTTTTTCAGGTTTCTTCCAAGTGAAAGAATTCTTAACTTTGATTTTTGTCATTCCAATTTCTGGGTCTCAATTCATCCATATCTTATGTTCCCATAAATAAAATAAACTCTTTTTTTAATGCATTGGGATATTCTCAGGAAAAATACAACTTTTAGTAAAGCTTTGTAATTGACTATGTACATATAAGTTAAGATGTGTTTATTCTAAGAGTCCTTATTGTAACATGTTTCAAAATCAATGGGCTTAAGAATGAAAACAAAACTTTTGAGAATCTCAAAATAGTTTTTTGGTCAATATATTTCACTTGATTTTTAAGCTAGAAGTTTGAGGTATAGAAACAAAATGGTGCTGAAGTTCCATTTGCTAATTTAGAGCCTTTTGTGCTTCAGGAAACTGGAGGACAGCCCGCCAACCTGTTCTTGATTATAGTAATAGTTTGGGTTTCGAATTTTACATATGAATTTCATAGCACATTTTTAGCCGCTATGGATTGGCACAATAAAAAGACATCAATTTGATGTAAATTGTGATGCTTTATGGGCCTCATTTTAATCCAGATAGCTTTTTAGAAGAATTCTTCAATTTAGGAAAATGACACTGCTGTAGATAGGTGTTATATCTATGGATGGTGGTCCTGTGGCGCCACTAGCAAGAGATGAGAGTATTAAGGGCAAAGTAAAGGATGAAGAATGGCTTATTGTGTATTGCAAAGTTTGAAGGTCCTAGTTTGAGACCACTGATTTCTTGGTGAAGAAGCATGACTACATCAACAGTAATTTTTTTAAACACAGACCCAGAAATAGCAAATCTATTCTATCCTCATGGCTTAGTCTACAAGGTCTTGCTCTGAGAAAGTTTTTCCATGATGTTACTTAATTTCGTCTGCACAAGGTGAGACATTCAAACATCAAAATTCCCTGCTCATTTTAATAGCATAAAAGGCTGAGATTATTTCTCTGTCATAAAATTGTAAATAGCATTTTTTAAATCAGAATCACATTTAAAACAGTGGATTGTTCTACAAATATATATGTGTATATACATATGCTTCTGAAATAAGGATATATAGAGTTTTTATTTGACTTGTGTTCTTTAGTCATAGCTAATCAAAAAATAAAGAGATTTGAATGCAAAACTTTATATACAAATGTATATTTCTAATGGTAATATAAATTGCCACTTTATAATAAAAAAAGGAACTGGTAGAAATAATAATCAAAGCACATGCTCCTTCAGAACGTCAGTGATTCTGAATTCCCTCTTTAACATAGAACTGAGGGGATTTTTAATTTATTTTTAAAAACTTATCTTAAAAAGCTATACTTCCTGACATAGATTCCATGAAAAGTCATTTCAGATTGAAAAGCTATGATTGAGGGCAGGAAAAAGGTGTTAAATGCAGATCTTTATTTTTTAGGATTTTTCCTTGGAGCCCAAGTTAAAAATTCAATATTTAAAATCTAAATTACATGAAAACTGCTAATGTTCAGAGATGATATATTAGGCTTCAGTAACAGAAGCAAAAATATATTTAACAGTACACTAGCTTTAAAATAGTGTCATCATAAACATTGAATCATTAGATGTTCTATTAGTTGGAAAAATGAGTTGATGTTTCTTTGTCTTTGCTCCAAGCACAACTTGAAGACACTGGCATTCATTTTACTTAAAGTTGTTCAAAAGTCCAAAATATACTCCCATTAATATAATTGGTATTAGCTCCATTACAAGGTTAAATGTTACAATTTTAAAAAATTATTGACACTGAAATGTTTAATAAACATGTTGTATGAGAAACTGAAATTAATGTTTCATTTTTGCATTGAAGCACAGACTATTCCAATCATTATTTTTTGAGATCAGATTTGTAAAATGTTTATACATCACAATCCTCCTGACGTAAAAAGGAATTAAAGTCTTGAGATGCTCATGCATGTAGACAAAATACTTGCACTTCTTTGTTTTTAGCATTAAACTTCTCTGGGAAGTCTCTCTCCTTTTTAAAAATGTGTTTATTTTATAATGTGTCAGTGAAAAAGTGCTGTGTCTTATAAAAGAAGATCAAACTTAGATTCACAGAAGGGGAATAAGTCAGAATTTTTATTGAGCATCATAGCCAAAAGTAAAAATTACTTACTAAATATGAAGAACCTAGTGGTCAACCTAATGTCTTTTTGAGGATTAAGAACTAGAGCACATTCATTTCTTCATTGATTCATAATGTACTAATTAGAGATGTGGTTGAGTTTAAGGATTGTAAACTAAATTTTAGTCTCAAAAAAAAAAAAATCTAAGAAAGGCCGACACATAAATAAATAAGGTAATACTGGAAAGTAAATGTTACAATAAGCTTCTCCATGCAACCGACAATGCAGCGATGAAGCCGAACGGGAAAACAGGGCTTGAAAAGAGAGTAGATATTTACTGAGCAATAAATGAGAGATGACAAGGAGCCCTTCAAGGAGAGGAAATAGTTTGAGGACAAGTTATGGAGACATGAAAGTCACACTTTACTTGGGAAATACTTATGAGTGAAAGGTGGAAATGGTGTTCAGATGAAGAGATGGGGGGCGGGGAAATGAGTTGATACCAATAACATTGAAAAGTCAAAGTTTTGTCAAGGCGGATTTTGGATTTGTTTGAGCCTCTGTATCTGTTACGATGCTTCTGGTTGCTCGGAACAGAATCCCCAGACCAAACTGGCACTTCTCCGGGTTCACACATCACCAGTGAGGCTTAATTTGTCTGCCGTTCTTCCAGCTCCGCCCACCTCCACGTGTGAGAACTTCCCTCTGCCAGTCAGGTATTCCTTCTCAAGTCATGAGTCGCTGACACCAAAGATGTATATAATCTGTTCTCTCTTTACAGTCCCGCCGGAAAAAAAAATCTAAAATCTCATTGGCCCAATTTGGGTAATGTATCCATACTTGGATGAACCACCGTGGCTAGGAATTTGAGATGGCTTGACTAGTTTAAGTGAACTTGAGCCTTTTCTTGGACTTGTCTGATGGATGCACTTCCCCAAGGATACAGGTCTGCGTAAATGAGGGGTGAATATTTGAATAAAATTCAGCGTCCATTTATCAAAAGGAGTTGGAAATGAATGCCGAGTAGCAAAACACAGCACATTTCCATTTTAGTTAATGAATGTATTTCCTACCACAACTTGTTGGATTTTCTAAAAACTGGCTGAGAAAATTTTGCAAATATTAGTGAATTAAAACTGCTGCCATAAACCACGGGGGGACAAACAAAGGCATTATAGATTCAATTCCCTAAATGCCTGCTATGCAAAGGCACCATGTGGGTCACTGAAGAAGACACAAACTGCTGCAATTTTAAAGAAAAGTGCATTTGACCACTCATTATCTCTGTCAGTGCTTTTAGATGAGCATCACAGAGAGCACTAGAAAATGCAGCTTGTTAATTTTAAATCAGAAGTTTATATCATATCTATTTTCTCATACCCATTAAAAAAAAAAACTGCAAGGATTAGGCTCTTAGAAAATGCTTCTCAAAATATCACCCAACAGTCATTCCAAGTCTTGAAGTCATGGCTATTTGGGACTTCAAGTCACCTGGGACAGCCATTTGGGCCATTCTCAAGTCTTTTCTATAGATTATAGCATATATTTGAACACTGGCTGATGATACATATTTAATCTCCCAAAGCAGCCTATTGCACTTGGCAGCAGTACTAGTTTTATAAAGTTCTTCTTTATATGAAGTAACTTGATCTTCTGTAGCTTCTACCCATTGTTTCAAATTTCACACCCTAGGTCTAGTCAATGTCAATTTAATCCTTTACCTGTGGGAGTCATATAGATATTTGAAGATCATAGTCATCTCTTTCTCACTCAAGTGTTCTCTACTCGTGTGAAATATTTTCAGGAATTTTAAATGTTTTGTTTCCCATTCTGTTTACTTCACTCAGAGTAAACACTAATAACTTGGAGTGCATAATCCAATATGGTATTCTTAATATAACTGGTCCAGAGACACTCCCTCATTCTCGTTATGGTAACAATATTAAGTTAAGATTACATTAGTTTTTTTAACAATCTCATAAAAATTTTTAACATTCAAGTTTATTTTCATTAAAACACCTTTCATCTCTATGACTCAAATTAAGATGGAGTTTTGCTAATAGACTGGTAAGAATAATTCTAATCTGCTTAAGTCTTTGAGAAGCATAAACTCCAATAGATACATGCACAGAATTATCCAGACGTACTATGAAATTCCCATCCAGTAATTAATCATGAATCATCTATTTAACTTTGTGTGATTATACCTAACTCTGCGTGATCAGATCAATCTGTTTTGGGGATTAACCACAATGCACTTCATCTCACCTCACTTAAACTGGGTTGAGGTTGCAGAAATGATCATTCTGATGGAAGCTCTTTATCTTAGGAAGTATGTGACTTTATAGAAGACACAAGGTTTTGCTCCATTTTAAACTGTCTCTCCTCACTTTAGTTTTCTCCATTAATTTAATTAGCAATGCCCCAATAATTACATTAATTAGACTTATAAGAATCATTACTCAGTTTCCCATTGATTTCATTTTTTCATTCTGCAATTTTAAATTTTGCTTACTTATTTCAATAATCAATTTCAGACCTCCTCAAATTCCTATTCAAAGTTTTCTTCTCTGAGTCAACTTGCAATGTTCTGGTGCACTCTCTCAAAAGTTCTTAAGCTGATAACAGTTTTGAGGCTTTGAGGACCAGAGAATGCCTTTTTGCTTACCTTTGCCTATGAGTGACAATTGAGCAGGCATCAAATCCTTGGGTTACCTTCTTCCATAGAATTCTCTTAATATTTCATTGATTTCCAGACCTTTTTTGTTTTGTTTTGAAGGGGAGATAATATGCTTTATTTGAAAGTAATATGCATTCTCTGAGCATGAGCTTTCACAATTATTTCCTAAGAATTTAAAATATTATTGGTGCTGTCATGTTATCTTTCTAAGCCATTTGACAAGCTTATCTAGAAAACAATATATTTTAATTAATGTGCTATGTCTCTTACATAGGTATTGATGTTTTAGCCCTGCCATCCATTGTAACTTGTTATCTGGAAAAAGATGTTCCTGACCCAGAGAAGCACAAAGATGCATACACAAGGAGAACACTATAAGAGGAGGTCTTTAATATATAAGTTATATGTCAGCCAATCTATGCTTTGACTTGACTCTGTCAACCCCATTTTCACCCTTGGCTTCATCTTTTTGCTCCTTCTCTGCATTTCCAGATTGTCACACCACTTGGTTGACTAACTTAGCTTTGAATTAGTTTACATTTTAACCCAAATTTTTTGAGTAGTAGTTCTTTCCTTGTCCAGATAACTCTGTGATAATAGCACAGATTCTGTTGGCTCAACATATTTGGTTAAATAGAAGAACATCCATCACAATACCCTTATTTAATGGTCTCACTGGTACAACCCCACCCACTCTATAGCAGATAGCCTGTGTTGGTACATCTCAACACACATGCAAACTAAGCATGGAATTATGGGCAAGGGTGGCAATGACCCACTTGACTAACCCATTCTCCATCTTAAACGCTAGAGCTATTTTTGACCTGCCCAAAACAAATGACTATGGTCTGTTAGAATATAGCCAATATAATTGTGGACTTGCAGGGGGCTATCCACTTCTCTGATGGAGAAATGGTTAACTGTCCCTTCTTGGTTCCTCATCCATTGCCTCTACTAGACTTGGGTTCTGGTCAAGCGTATGTATCTGTCTTCCAGGTGAAGGACTCCAGTAATTAAATCATCAATTAAAATGCATATGATGATTTAATTTTCCGGCCTTTTCCATTTATTTACAGGAACAAAAGGACCCATTCAGTTCCTATTACTGGACCTCTTCAGTGGTTCTTATCCTCATTGCATGTTAAAACTCAGGCTCAAGCCTAGAAAAACAGATAAAATTGGTTTGGAGTGAAGACAGGTGATTCTTATCTGTAGGGGTTGAGAATCACTCCACTCAATGACCTCCTAAAAAAGCATATTTAATATTTATTAAGTGCCTATTTAAGACTGGATGAATGTGGATTTCCAGACTTCTTGTGAGTTATAAGTATCCATGAGAGTTATGAGAAGACTCCCTTTCTGATGAGGCTTAGACAATTTGAATAGCAGGGGGTAGTAGATGCGAAGCCACTGCCATGTCCCTGCCATATTCTGGCATCTCCTAGAGATGGTGTAGTGGTATTTTTATTTTATTTTATTTTAATTTAATTTAATTTTATTTTTTTTAAAGATTTCATTCATTTGACAGAGAGAGACACAGAGAGAGAGGGAACACAAGCAGGGGGAGTGGGAAAGGGAGAAGCAGGTTCCCCACAGAGCAGGGAGCTGGATGTGGGGCTCGATTCCAGGACCCCGGGATCACGGCCTGAGCCGAAGGCAGACGCTCAATGACCAAGCCACCCAGGTGCCCCGGTGTAGTGGTATATTTAGAGATTTCTAGATAAGGACTTGGCCTTATATTAAACTTGTCTATATATTTGGAATTGATTGAAGGACAATTTCTTCTGTCTGAGCCCAGAGAGATGTTTATCTAAACAGCCCCATTAAATGAGTGCTTACAAGATATTTGGATCTGGATGAGGTCAATGAGTGTGGCTGCTGTCTTGAAATAGTAGCCCCCAAAGTCATCAAGGGCATCCATGAATTATCTGGACCTTTGTAGAAAACTGTCTTTATTTCTTATCTCTACTGTCATGGTTCACCGTGCCATTTTGTTTAGGGTGAATATGCTAAAACATGCTTCTCTGTTACTTCTAAAGAAGTTCACTTTCCCCTGACTGTGTAGTTTTAGCTATGAGATTCTCTTAGTGCTGTGGTCTGTCTGGTTTGCTGTCTTGGATCAAACCATCAGTTCCTGAGACAGAATTAAGTTACAATAGTTTTTTCCACACTTTGACTCAGAGCATACTGTCCTCTAAAATTGTCACCCCTGATATTTTCTTCTGTGACCAGCACTATCCTCTAGAAACCAAATAAGAGGCAACATGTGACTCTTCCTCTGTTAGATGTACACTCACTAACACTGTCACAAGCAAGTGAAGAATATTCCATGTCTGTTCCAGAAAGCTAAGCAATTCAGTGGTATTTGTTTCTGTGTTTTACCATGTAAGCCCATCTACCCTGTGTTTCTCCACTCCTTGTCCTTATCTTTTCCATCAGAAACACAGCCTGTCAAGGTTCATATGCCCGCTTGATTTGCCCTGATGATGAGAAAGGAGAGTCAGAAATTTCCTTCAGGTTATCCTGAATTCCAGTGCTTAGAACCTGTTGAATGCAAGGAGAATGCAACAAAAGAACACACCTGGAGACTGCCTCTGTCAGAATGGCAGCCAACTCTCAGGAAAAGCCGGGGAAAACTTGGTCCTCCTTTATTTTCCAACAGGAGGAGACTGGAAACTGGGTGAGACCCAATATATTACTATAGGGCTTGATGCCATTTCATCCATCTTTGACTCTCTCCTTATACGGTTATTAGTTTTTCCAATGGAGCTCCTAGTAACACATTCCCCAGGCACAGGTTCATGACTCCCATCCAATGAACCCTGAATTCAGTCCTAACAGGATGCAGCCTCATTGCCCTCATTTTATCATCATCATCATCACCATCATCCTTATCATCATATCTCAGCAATACCATAGAGGACTGGAACAGAGTATCTGGTACAGTAATAGGTGATGATACTTACGAAGTAAGAAAAACTCTTGAACAGATGTGTGACCTCCTGGACGTTCGTGCCATTAAAACCAACATTGTCGCCTGAAAAAAAAAGAAAGAAAGAAAGAAAGAAAGAAAGAAAGAAAGAAAGAAAGAAA